>NC_056747.1:1202148009-1202350509 GCF_019279795.1 Protopterus annectens | reverse complement strand
AAAATATGATGATTCTGCCAAATGACAAAATCTTCACTTAGCCAAAACTATCACAAAAAGTATTTTCAACAAATGCAACATGCGACCAAACCAATGCTACCTTTCTCTCTTTTATATATGTATATAAACCTCATATCTCTATCTTGTTTAATATATATATATATATATATATATAATATGTATATATATATATATATATATATATATATATATATATATATATATATATGTATATATATATATATATATATATATATATATATATATATATATATATATACACATATGTGCCAGTGTACAAGAACAAAGGGGATATTCACAGCTGCAGATGGCATAGCAGTACAGAGGTATCACATTCTGCCACAGTATATGAAAATGATATGACCGATAAATTAAGGTACAGAGTAGTAGAAGGTGAGATGGGACATGCACAGTTCAAATTGAGATCAGGATTCAGTATGAGTAACATAATCTTTGCAGTAAGATAGCTAGTGAGGAAGGAACTGGAGATGAGGAAACAGTGTAACTGCATATTCTTAGCTCTAGAGAAAGCATTTTAAAGGGTCTCAAGAAAGCTGATTTGTGCAATGGATTGAAGTCCCAGAAAAACTGATAGAATTAGTGCAGGGCTATGTACAGGTATCCGATCACAGAATTATGGACAGTGTTTGGGCTTACAGAGGAGGGTTCCCAGTGGGAGTAGGTGCACATCAGGGCTCAGCTCTAAGTGTATTCTTGTTTATAATGGTGATGGACTACATCAGCAAGCAGATGAAGAGGACAAATTGACCAAATGACTGTATGCAGGTGATAAGGTACTGCAAGCAGGCTCTGAAAAAGAACTTCAACAGATGATAAGGGAACAGAATGCAAAACTGAAGGCATATGAGCTAAAACTGAGCACAGTCAATGCAACTGTCATGGCAGCAGATGAGGGAAGTAATTAAAACTGAGATGTAATGGAATACGGTGCAACAGGTTAACAGATTCAATTATCTGGGTGTGTAGCTGAGGAAAAGGGAAGTTTGAATGAGGCAGTCAAAACTAGAATCAGATGTGCTGCAGCCAACTGGCACAAGGTGTCCTGGATAATGTGTGAAGGAAGAGTGCCAAAGAAGTTGATAAATAAGGTATCCAAAACAATGGTGTGATCAGTGCTTCTGTATGGTACACAAACATGGACAGTGAAGACGGAGCAGTTGTGGAAGCTTGAGATGATGCAGATGAAGTGCTTGAGATGGGTAGTAGGATACAAACTACGGGGCAGATGAAGAAGTGAGGACATCAGACCAGAAGCCAAAGTAGCCTCAGTTAGGAAGAAAATCAAGGAGAGCAGATGACCGTGGATTAATTACCTGTTTAGGAAAGCAGAAGGCAATTTAATAAAGCAGATTTGAAAGAGACAGGAATAAGACAATGGGCAGCAAAGGCATCCAGCCAAGAGATGTATGGATTGTGAGAGAGAACACCTGAGGCAGTCAAGCATGACTGTCAAAGAAGGCAGTAGAGTGTCTCTGAATAGGGACAAGTGGTGACAGTTGACACATCAGTCCTACTCCATGTAAAGCTGGGAATGATGGGCTGTTGATGATAATGAAGAACTCTCCATGGATATTACAATTGCAGGAAAGACTCTGGTCCTGATTTGAATCATCCATTCCCCAAAAATGATGCATAGATAAAAAGAAAAAAAAAATTGATTCCGTAGTTGGCTAAATAGTTGGTATCATTCCAGGAGGATCCAGTATGGGTCAGCATGGGATGAGATGCTTGATAGTTTATTGTGATTTGCAAGGGATGGCCTGTCCCTTCTATCCAAGGCTGCTGCATACTGGGTAAAGCCCTTACTGCCCCTATATTTTCTTTTTAGGGAGAGTCCAGTTAATGTAAACTCCAGTGTGATTAACATACTAAATCCAAAACAAGATCACATTAAGGTGGCTCTGCTCAATGCCAGAAGTCTCAGAAACAAACTGATCTTGAGGCTCTCCTACATTTGGAACACATCCATATTTGTGTAGATTCTGAAACTTAGTTAATATGTGTAGAAAGCAGTCAATTCATAAATGGATTTTGAATTTACATTGCCTTCAGGCCTGATGGTGACTGTGGTGGCTTTTATATATTTGTTAGGAATCTAATTACCTCCAGCGATATTCCCAGAGACTCACATATGGAACTCTTCAAACTTCAAATCACATTAAATGGAACAAATTATCATCTCATAGCCTGCTACAAAACACATTCTGTGACCTAAGAGAATCAGATAATGTTCCTACAAGGGCTTGCTGAACTTCCCATAAACAAGAACTCTATTTTGGGTGACTATAGCTACCTTTCCATTAAATGGATTCCCTATACATCCAACAGAGGATATGTCCAAAAGTACTTAGGTATAATAAAGTGAAATTCTGTGGACCAGATTGTTAATAAGCCCACCAGAGGATATCATATCCTAAACCTGATTTTTTTTTCAAATATACCCATTTATGAACTACTCCCCTGGTTGCAGTCCCCTGAGAGGTCTAATAACATAGTCACTTTCACCTTTAAAACCTCTAACCCCTCCCATGCCCAATATCTCTGAATTCAATGATTACAATCTTATTTACTTCATCAAATTCTAAGACAAAGTTTCAAAGTCTTCTTTTAGATGCAGCATCCATAATTGCCACAGCAGGTAGATTCATAAAGGGGTTCTATGGCTGTCTAAATAAATGCATTGAATGGGCAGTCCCAACCAGATCTAAGTGTAATAGGAAATTCCAAAGGAAACTACCCTGGTGGTCCACTAATATAAATAAAGTCTACAATAAAAGAAAAAAAATGTTAAATTGCTCTGCAGATCAAGAAACTCCCATTTCAAGGATAATATCAGAAATATTACTAAAAACCTAAAAATGATTATGAGGTCTGTGACACCCCACCACTGACCCAGTAATCAATGAGGCTCACTCCTCACCACTAGCACCAGTGGGTGATGTACATTGGGAGGATGACGGATACACAAACAGTATTTTCAGATGCAGCTCTCTGCATCAAGTGCAATTTCCCTTAAGAGCACACAGAGACCACAGTCAGTCATGGGCTGATTTCTCCCTCTTTCTCCAGATCCCCAATAAGATGCCCCACTGGCACAGCTATAGAGTTGAGATCTCAGCTGTGTGGCCAAGCCAAGACCTCCAGCACCATCTCTGTCCAACCAGTGCATTGTGTCCCTGACCTAGTAGCTGACACACACACACACACACGTTGAGGCTTGATTTATACACAGACACACACACCTGGGAATGGCTGGCACAGATTTAGCTGTACCCCCTTCTGCCCAGACTATAAGGTAGTTTTCACTGCCATGAGCTAGCTCCTTATCAGCTACTTTAAGGCCCTTAACAAAGGCTGTCCAATCTTACTGTATAATGTCACTGTTAATACAAATGATAGTTTGACCATGAGTAAGGCTATTAGGAGTGGCCCAGAGTGTCACCACATAAATATGCAAATGCTCGCAAAACTAAAATATGTCTCACAAAGATCAGCCACAATAAAAAAAGATCAAGACAATACTAAGTATATATATATATATATATATATATATATATATATATATATATATATATATAATAACAGAGTTCAAAATCACAGGAAATATTTAAAGCAACATTGCAGGACAGTCTCAAATAAATAAAGGAAAACATTTATATTATGCTTCACTGTATTCCTGACTGAATCTAAGAGAATTACTATACCATAGTACACTTAATTAGAGCTGCAAGGCTGATGTGTGGCGAATGGCTCTTGTCATGTCAAAGACAACATAGAGAATACTCAGTTTCTCTTAGAGAGTTCTTAGATTAATATCTCAGATATTACTGCTGGGATAGCTTGCAGAATGACATCATTTCTTGTCATCTGACTCTATCCCAGGTGAAAAACAATTATGCAGCTAGAATTTAGCATCTGCCTGTGAAAATACATAGACAGGGCTTTTCTTAGATCTAAGGCAGATCCTGGATGTCATATAACCATAAAACACTTTCATATCTCAAGCCTAGTAATTATTTTTCTTTCAAGACAACACAGAGAACTCCCCAGTATAGACATCCTGCCTGTTGCTGTCATGAAGTAATTTAATGTCAGCTATGTTTCTGAACTTAACCTCTTGTGTTCCAGTTTCCATTGTTAAAATATATACATCTAAAGAGTTACAATAGTGCAGGTACATTTTCCAGTAGGGTACACTGTGGTTACATTTTAAGATCAGTACTTTACAAACCCCTTTCAACACACACTTCTGTACCAGCAGTTTGATATACACATAATATACAGTTCTAATACATTTGTAACACAAGCATATGAATCATGTTGATATTCACAAATGACATATAATTATTTACAAAGTTCAAGATAGCTGGGCTAGAATTATCTCCTTTCATGACATTTCTCTCCCCCTCGAAGACTCAAGTTAGTTTTTCAAGTGACCCTTGAGAAACATTGCTTGAGAGGGTTGACTCTGTCTGGGATCACCTTACCCCATTCTCTGTCTTGAGATTCCCGATGCCTTGGCATTACTGACCCCAGTACAGTGCTGCACTGTCCTATCATATGCCTGCAACCCTGGGCTCCACCATAGTAATTTTGCATTTTGTTGGCTGGCTCCCTGTAGCCATAAATACCTCTCAGACTCCTCCTGCCTCTTACTGCAAATACTTAGCACCAGGGCCTCTATATCATGGTAAGGTTTCATCATGTTCATATGGTACAGTTTGTGCCCCTGCCTCCTGCCTAGCAGTTCTACCATGTAGTTAACACCACTGACCTTCTTTACCACTTTTAATAGTCTCTCCCAAGCTGCTTGCAGCTTGTTGTGTCTGACAGGAATGACAACCATAACCTGCTGCCCCACAGCATACTCTCTAGCTCAAGAATTCCTGTCATAGCAGCCCTTCTTTGCTGTTTGGCTTCTATCAGGTTATCCTGGGCCAAGCCCATGAGTTCTGTGAGCCTTGTCCTGAGATTTAGGACATATGCCACAACAGACTCCTTGTAGGTTCATGCTCACCATTCCACTCATCATGAATCAAATCTAGAGGTCCCTTCACCCTATGACCATACAGTAACTCAAAGGGTGAAAAACCTGTGGATTTATGAAGCACCTGTTTGTAAGCAAATAACAGGTGGGGCAAATATTTGTCCCACTCCCTCTTAAACTGGTCTGGAAATGCCCATAGCATGGTCTTTAGTGTAGAGTTTAACCTCTGAACCAGACCATTAGTCTGGGGATGGTTGGGGGTGGTTTTTAAGTGCTTCACCCCACAGTGTTCCCACAGACAGGCCAGCAGGTCTGAGATGAAATTGGCACCTCTGTCAGTCAGTATTTCTTTTGGGAAATGTACCCTGTTGATAATCTCTAACAAGCATTTGCCACCTTTTCTGCCTTGATGGAGGACAGAGCCACTGACTCAGGGTATCTGGTAGGATAATCTACCACTAGCATATACGTTTTCCCTGTGGAACTTGGGGTACTCAAATGCCCCACAATACCTATAGCTACCCTCTGAAATGGCTCCTCAATCACAGGCAAAGGCATCAAAGTAGCTTTCACCTTGTCTTCTGCCTTGCCTACCTTTTGGCATTGCTCACAGGTCCTGCAGTACCCTATCACATCTCTGGAAATCCCAGGCCAATAAACATTCTGCATAACACATTTCTTGGTACTCTTTATGCTCATATGACCTGCATAGGGAATGTCATGGGCTATGATTAGAAGTGCAAGATGGTAGGCTCTGGGCACTACCAACTGCTGTATTCTCTGAAACCTCTAGTCCTCTTTTAGGGGTACACTCTCTATACAGTAACCCTTTGTACCAGTATACAGATTCCCCTTTTCCTTGACAATCAGATGCCTCACTAACTACCTCCTACAGGCCTTGCAATGTAGGGTCTAAGAGCTGAGCCAGTCTCAGCTCTCTCTAGGTAACCCTTCTCAGCTCCACTTCCACAGGAAGTCTGGTATACTCTGACAGTAGTGCCTCACTGTCAGCCTGGGTACTACTACTCACCTCTGCCTTTGCAGTCACTCTGTCCAAGGGACCCACAAGCAGCTGTGTCTCACCTTCAGTCTCACTGCTACAGGGTATCTCCCTCCCTGAAGTAGCCACCTCACCAGTCCTGGCTTCAAGTCTGCAGTCTGTCTGCCCCTCCAGGCTACCAGGCCCACATGCTTGTCTCAAAGCCTGACTGCATGTAACTGCATACACACAAGGTACTGCATTATCAATATCATTCCCTATCAGGGCACTTGCAGGGATATCCTAAAATACATCTACTTGCTTGCTTCCTTTTCCACCCACCCAGTCAAGGTGAACCCTAGCCAAAGGTATTTGGAATGGGGTCCCTCCTAAAGATCTGACTGGAGTAGATTGCCCAAGCAAGTAGTGCTCCTCTTTAACCATTACTGGCTTCACAATGGTTAGGTCAGAGGCTGTATCTCTTTTAGCAGTGGCCCGTTTCCCATCTACTATATAACCTCTTGTGGTAGTTTGGTACCTTTGTTGTCTCCAGACAACTTACTGCTGGCATTCTGTCATTCCTACTTAGTGTCTCTCTCACCTTTTGTTCCTCACCTTACCTCTGTGGATATCTGTATGCTACATTGCCCCAATGGTTGCATTTATTTAATTATTTATTTATTTACATTTGTTAACCGGGTAATGTCCGACTGGGTTGGAAACCCGTTTTCAGTGGAGACCTGGGGAGAAAAACTCCAGTACGGTGCAAATTTGTTAAAGTACAAGTAGTTAAGAACAAATATAACAAAAATGCATGTTACAGGTTCACACCAGGGAATACAAGGTCATAGCAAAACTTTTACATAGTATACAAAATAAGTGAGGTACATTAGTTATGAAGTTACACAAAGGTATACACCAACTGCAAGAAAAATCAGAGAGATAATATGCAAGAGATGAGTATTAATAGGAATCTCATGCAAGAGATGAGCAGTAATATGAAGAGAATCTAGCCAGAAGCAATACAGGTGCAAAGCCAACTAGTATTTAGATAATCTTTCAGGGAAATTTTAAATGTGGACAGTTTGGGATGTTTTTTTATGTGCTGAGGAAGATTGTTCCAGTCCTTGGTTATTTTAAAGGAGTAGAGGGAGTTGCCATGATAGTTGTGAGACCGGGTCACTTTTAGCACTAGTTTGTTGGATGACCTAAGATGCCTATAGTTAGTTAGGTTGGACTGGTTTGAAAGAGCTGGGCAGTCTATGGGGTTGTATATAATTAGAGCTAACAAGTTGGGAAGTTCCAGCCAGTTGGGTTGTTGGAGAACTGTGCAGTGGTGGATTTTATGGGGTTGACTGGTGGCGAACTTAGCTATTTTGTTATAGCAGGATTCTAGTTTATTAAGGTCAATTTTAGATAGGTTGATAAAGACCTGAAAGTAGTACAGGAAGGTGGATAGCAAATGAGATCTTGCAGTGGCAAGTTTAGCTTGCTGTGTAAGGTAAGGTTTAACCCTCTAGAGAGCTCCATGTTTGGAGTGAACTTTTTTGATTGTAAGGCAGATGTGTTTATCAGATTTTAGTGTATCATCTATGGTAATGCCAAGCAGCTTGGTCTGATTGGTGGTTTCAATTATTGTTCCATTGGAGGAGTGTATGGAGAGGGGTGGTGTGCTAAGTTTGGATGATTTGTTATAAAAGATCATGAGCTTGGTCTTATTTGGATTGAGGATAAGTTGGTGGCTGGTGAGGTAATTTTCAATGTCCTGGAAAGATGTCTGCATTTTACGTTGAAGTTCTCGAGGGGAGTGGGCTGAGCAGATAAGAGAGGAATCGTCAGCATATTGGATGATGGTGGCATGTTGGGTGGCAGTATTAAGGTTATTGGTAAATATGACAAAGAGGAGGGGCCCAAGTATGAAGCCTTGGGGTACCCCTGTGGTGACTGGTAATAGTGGGGAGAGGTTGTTTGCCCATTTAATGGCCTGTTAATGGTTAGATAGGTAACTGTGAAATCATGTTGGGGTGAGGTATTGAGATTATAAGTGGCAAGTTTGTTGAGTAGTAGCTGGTGGAAAGCTTTTGACATATTTAAGAAAAATAGCTGAGACTAGCTGTCCTTCATTTTTGAGGTGGCGAATAGTATCTATAAAGGCTATGGGGGCTGTGTTTGTACTATGTTTAGGTCTGAATCTGTCTTAAGAACTGGACAGTAGGTAGTTAGTGGTGAGGTGATTCATGAGTTGCTGGTGAATACATTTCTCTGGGATTTTGGCTATGGGAGAGAGGATGGCAATGGGTCAGTAGTTAATAATATAGCTAGATGAACCACCCTTATGTTCTGGTATGATATGGGAAATCTTCCATAGGTTGGGTACATACTGTTCTGAGATAGAGAGATTTATTAGTATGGATAGGGGTAGGCAATGGATGGAGCAGCTAGTTTTAGGTAGTCATTGGGAAGCTGGTCAGCAGACAGACAACAGGGTTTTAGTTTACACAGAATTTATTTTATGTAGGTAGTTGAAATGGGTTTAAAAGAGAAAGAATTAGTGACATTTGAGGTTGGGAAGGAGACAGCGAGTAGTAAATTTATCTTGCTATCTAAGAGAGAGGTGATCGAGTTGATGAAGTGAGAGTTGAACTGTGAGGCTAAGGGCTCATTGGGATTAGTAGCGAGGGGAGCAAGCGTGGAGGTTTTGCCAGGGTTAAGGAGGTGGTTAATGTTTTGCCAGAACTTTTGTGGGTTGTGCTGGTATTTTTGTTAGCAGGTAAGAAAGTAGTTTTTTTATCACTGATGACTGTTAGCTTAGTTTCTAAGTTGCTGATAAAGGGTGAGTTCACTTTTGTTTTTGGTTGTAAGTTATAGTGACCAGGCTATATCCCTTTGTTTCATTAGTTGTTTAGTTTCATTAGATAGCCATGGGAGCTGGCTTGGATTTTTGGTGCATTTTTCTGGAGAGGGCAATGTTATTTAATATTTCAAGGAATTTGCTATTGAAGTATTCTACAGCAAGGTTTAGTTGCAGGTTTTTTAATGGGGACCAATCACAGTGTTGTAGTAGTATATTGAAGGTGTCATGGGAGAAATCCTTTTTGCTATGAGTATATTTGTAAGGGAGTCAGGTTTGGATATGTATTATTTTCCTAACTAGAAATGTAGGGGCCTGGTCACTTAGTATGACTGGTAGACAGCCTGCCTGGTACCCCAGGTTTGGCTTGTTGGTTAAGATCCAGTAAGGTAGCAATTTTTTTATTTGAGTGTTTGTCAGTGCAGGTGGGATAGCTTATGGTTTGGGTGAAGTTGTAAAAGTTTATGAAGTTGGTATGGGAGTCAGAGGTGCAGGAGAGCCAGTCAAGGTTGAAATCACCTAGGATGATGGTTTCTTGTGTTAGACAAAAAGATGACCAGGACAGGAGGGATTCTATGCTATGAAGGTTGTTACCTGGTGGTAGGTAGATGGGAATGATGTTAATGGCCTTGTGAGGAATAACATGTAGGCGAGTGATTATAATTTCCACAGTTGGGATGTCTGGAGGAGAACAATTTAGCTTTTCAAGGTTATGCTACACCCCCCACAATGTTTATTTAGCCTATCCTGTCTTATAATATTGTAACCATTTGTTGTTATTTCAGAGTCCTTAATGTGGGGCTTTAACCAGGTTTCAGTAATGACTGCAGTATATGGACAGTAGGTGGCCAAGGTAGCATGGAATTCAGGGATTTTGTTTACAAAGCTTCTGAGATTGAAATTTGTTAATAGAAGATCGGAGTTACAGGTAATAGAAATTGAGATATATGTATTAGTGTCATTAAGGTTTTGGATTGATGTAGAACAGGAGATTGAAAGGTGTTTATCAGTTGAATGGGAGTTACAAATGGGGCCTGGGTTGAGATGGATATCTGACTGGAGTGGTATCTGTGTTAAAGAGTACAATAGTAGTTTTTTTAGTTTGGGTATTAGTTGGTTATACCTGTACTAGGACAACTGAGGGTTGGTGTGCTGAATATGTCTTAAAGTGAAGAGAATAGCATTGTATCTAAGGTTAATATTGGTGAAGCTATGTTGATAATGTTTGCATGAAGATGAGGACAGGGGCATGTGAGTGTTGGGGAGGGATAGCATGTGGTTTTATGGCCATGGAGGTCAGTGGAATAGTAAGCTAGGAGGAGAAAGCTTAATAGCAGTGTATAGTAGTGAAAGCAGTCACATAATTTCATTCTGAGAGAAGATATTTGAGGAGCTGAGGAAGAGAAATTAAGGGATGTAGAGTAAGATTAGTGGGGGGGGTGCCTAGGGGTTGTTAGTGGAGGAGGTGACTGTAAGAGTATAGCAGTGGGAGGGGTGGGGATTGTTGTGGTAGGAGAATAGAACAGGGGTGTAGTTTACTTAGGTATAAATGAAATGAAAGTTGGATGGGTGGGAATGGGGTAGGGTAGGGGAGTGAACAGAGTGGGTTGAGCCTGAGAACATTAGTGCTCACCAGTAACAATCACTTAGGTAAGCAATGCACTTTAATAAGAGCTTAAATTTAAGCAGAAAAAACAATGGACAACAGAGAGACTATAGGTAAACTAAACAAATTAATGTAAGGCAATATCCTGAACGAGTAAAGAAATTGTATGTAGGCAGATTACGCTGCCCATAAAAAATAAGCTGACAGCCCTGGGGCTGCAAATAGCACAGTAAGTTATAATTCTAGCTGCAGAAAGAAATAAGAAGGGAGTAACTCCTTGCTGCCGGGCCCCACTCGAAACGCCACTAGGCTGCCGATATTGTTAAGTAAAATTGAATTAAATAGAATTAAAACATTTAAACCTTGGTCCTGGATATATACCTGGACTAGTGGCTTTCCCTGCTACTGGCAGACTCTGTTGGGGTGGTCTAGGCTACTCACAATGGGTTCCCTTAGACCCATGAGCAGCAATGGGTCTCCCTTTCCTGTGCATTGATGCCCTGCTTGCTACATATAGGTCTCCCTTTTTCCCCAACTCATCTGCCGTGTTACATTCTCTATCTGTTAACCAGATTCTCATGTCCTCAGGCAAAGTGCTAAGGGCTTGTTCCCTCACCAGCCCTTCAAAAGTGGTGACCTGACACCCACTCAGCCACCTATGAAAATAAGTGCTTAGTTCAGTAATATATTCACACATACTTTCATCTGCCTTGCATCTATGCTCACAAAACTTTTTTCTATAAGCTCGAGGTGATAACTTAAAACACTCTAAAAGGCAATTTTTAACAGTATTATAATTTAAGCAATCAGTATCAGACAATTTAGAAATAGCAGTTGCAGCTTTACCATGGAATAAGGGGGTCAGAAACCATACCCAGAGCCCTTGCTCAGCATTATGCTGTTTACATACCTTTTCAAACATATGACTGAACCTATCAAAATGATCATACTCTGTAAATTGTGGAAGAAATTTACTGACCTTTGTTGCTTCTGGGTTTTGGTTATTCCCTTCCCCATTACCTCCATGACCCTGGTGAAGAGTCAGCATCTCCTTTTCATGTTGTCTCTGCCTCTCATTCCCCTCAGCTTCCAGACATCCCAGTTTCTCATTTTCTTCAGCCTCCAGATGTCTCAGTCACTCTGCTCATATTATTTCCAAACATTTGGCCTCCAGTTCAAGTCTATCTAACTCCAGATGGACTTTTAAGTCCTCTGTGGAAAGGCTGAACTGCCCATTTTCTGAGAGTTGTACATCCCTAAAGCCAGTCTGGTTGTCTTCCTGGTTGCTGGTCTGTGATGCAGCTGTGGGTAAGGCTGCAATCGTTTTTGTTTTAGTCAGGTTAGCATGCACCAATCCTTTGGCTTGGCACATCTCAGCCAACTGGCTCCTTGTCAGCTTGCCATACTCCTCTGCTGACATCCTTGCCTCCTATCCCTGACTAACTAAGCTAACAAAAAAATAAAACTATTATGATGTGAAACTGAAAGTTCACTGTGTGGCTGACTGAGAGTGCAAACACCTTCTTTAGTGACCACTGTTCACATGCTAGTGGAATTCAATATCCACACCACTGAATCCTAATATGAGGAAATCCCACCACTGCCAACCAATATATGTGACACCCCACCACTGGCCCAGTAATCAGGGAGCCTCAGTCCTCACCACTAGTACCAGTGGAGGATGTACATTGGGAGGATGAGAAGTACACAGAATTTCTAGATGCAGCTCTCTGCATCAAGTGCAATTTCCCTTAAGAGCACACAGAGACCACGGTCAGTCTAGGGCTGGCTTCTCCCTCTTTCTCCAGATCCCCAGTAAGGCTCCCCACTGGCACAGCTATAGAGTTGAGATCTCAGCTGAGTGGCCAACCAAGACCTCTAGAACCCCCTCTGTACAACTAGTGCTTCATGTCCCTGCCCAAGTAGCTGACACACACACACACACACACACACACACACACACACACACACACACACACACACACACACACACACACACACTTTGAGGTTTGGGTTATACACAGACACACACACCTGGGAAGGGCTGGCACAGGTTTACTAGCTATGCCCCCTTCTGCCCAGACTGTAAGGTAGTTGTCACTGCCACTAACCAGTGACTTATTAGCTACTTCAAGGCCCAAAATGTCACCAAATAATTATCCAAGTACTCCCAAAACTTAAATATGTCTCATGGAGATCAGTCACAATAAAAGGTTTAAATATATGGATCCCTATCACATGGTCGACAGGCCATATGATCGACACTCATTTGGTCGACAATTCATTTGGTTGACAAGCAGTTTTATGTGGGGGGCTTCACCCCCCACACCCCCCAATGTGGGGGGCTGTGCCCCCCACACCCCCCCTAACTATATATATATCAACTCCAGGGTCGCACAACATTGGGGAGGGGGGCAAATCTGCCTGTTGACCAAATGAATTGTCGACCAAATGAGTGTCAATCAAATGGCTTGTCGACCATCTCAGGTAGACCCATATATATATATATATATATATATATATATATATATATATATATATATATATATATAGTAACATCAGAGTTCAAAATCACAGGAAATTGCAGGACAGTCTCAGATAAATAAAGAAAAACATCTAAATTATGCTTCACTATATTCCTTACTGAATCTAAGATAATTACTATACCCTAGTACACTTAATTAGAGCTGCAAAGCAGATGTGTGGTGAATGGAACTTGTCAGGTCAAAGACAAAATATAGAATACTCAGTCTCTCTCAGTGTTCTTAAATTAATATCTCAGACATTACTGCTGGGATAGCTTGCAGTATGACATCATTCACAGGTTTTATTCCTGAGGTCTGGTGGATAAAACCGGTGATGCTCTTCCGTTAAGATGACCCTACACATTAGTCTCTTTTTCAAGGCTATGGAGTATACTATAATGGACATGATAAACTATGATATTAAAAATCTCAACAGTCTAGACCCACTGTAGTTTGGATTTGATAAGCGTAGATTCTGTCTAATGAATTTGGTTAACTTTTTTAAGAAGGTAATGCACGACTGTTGACTACAGTCATGCAGTAAAGCAGCATACCATGACCTAGCCAAGGCATATAACATTGTTCCTCATAGTTTATAGTTTTCATGGTTTGATTATACAGTGTTAAGGTCAAAGAAGGCCAGTAATACCCAGGTTCCACATTTCCAAATGGTATATTACTTCCAAACCAGGAGTCTAATAACTTATAAATGCATCAGCTATGGCACTACATCTTATATTGTGAGGTAGCCTATTCCAATATCTCACTAACAATTGTGTTATAAGTTTGGCCCTGGTAGCAGTTATACATTTTGGAATCAGGAATGTATAATCTTTGCCTCCTGTTGATTTACAAGGTGTTACTATTTAGATGTTTAACAATAACCTAAATGTTTAATCATTCAGTGCATGATATAGCAGACATAACCTTCAACTTAACCAACAATAAGTTATGGAATATAACTTAAGCCTCTTCAGATGTTCTTCATAACATACATATTGGCGTATGTTTGATGAACTTCCTTTGAATACTTTTCTGTAATATTAGATCACTTTTGGAATATGAACAAAATAGAATCATTAGCAAGATTAATGTTTTAAAGATAGACACCCCTATGTAATTAGACGGGCAGTAAATTGGTTATGGGACAGAGCATATATTGTACAGGTGCTGGGTACCTCATCAAAGAGTATGAAAGGTAGCACTGGTGTGCAACAGGGCTAAGTGTTGTTAGTTATTGAATTTCTAGACCGCAAACCAAGACCTATGGCTAGTCTAGCAAAGTATGCAGATGATCGCAAATGGGGTGTGATTGTCAAGTCTTGCTCTGATGCTCAAACAATTCAGCAATAACTTATAATTATAAATACCTGATGTACTATAAATGGACTGCAATTAAATGAAAAAAAAATAACATTGTCACATTTCATAGTCTACTTCCTACTCCATTATACAACATAAACAATATCCTACTTCAAAATGTGAATGTTGTTAAGGACCATGGAACACGGATTGCTAATTACCTGTCCTTTGGTCATTATGTGACAGATAGTAGTCAGGAAATCCTTTTTCACAGTGCAACTAGCTCAACAGTAATTTCATCTAGATCTAAAGAAGTCATTGCTGTCTTGTATTCAGGATTGATTAGACTTATTATTGAGAAAAATGTACCTTCTTTGTGGAGTCTGCATGTCCTCTCTGCGGTCGAGTGGGCGTTTGAAAGACATGCGTTGAATGGGCATGCCTTCGTTGAATGTTGGGCATTGGGCTGGCAACTTGACACCATAAAAATCAACTGCCAATCATTAGCGGACCGGAGTTCCACTGTGGCGACCCCTAACCGGGAAAAGCCGAAAGACAAACAACAACAACATTGAGAAAAATGTACCTTTGGAATGTTTCTCACTAGGCATATTAAACAAAGAGAAAGACTACAGAGTTTCTTAACTAAGACGATTGCAGGTTTAAAATTCTTAACCTACCAGGAAAGAATGGAAACTCTTTCCCTTTATTCAATGATCTGTGCCTTGCCTTCCATGTCATTAGTGATCCAGTGGTCCTGGGTTTAATGTATATTCAAATCAAATTGTTCTACTAATACCAGAACCAGGACTCTAAATCTTCAAAAAAAGATAAATAAGATGTGATGGTGAGATAGGTTCATCAGCCCCACCCCCCAACCCCCTGGAAAATTAAGCAGTGTGATACATTATCTTGCTTCATTAGGAGGCTGGAAAATTGGATGGCCATTTACAAATTCACCCCAAGATTTATCCTGCCTAGCACTCCTTGAGAGAGGTGATATGGCATGACAAGACATAAATGGTTGCAAGACCCTGTTACCTTGTATACCTTTGACCCTATCATCTTATTACAAACACACACAAACATGTGTATATATATACATACATACATACATATATATATATATATATATATATATAGCTATCTATCTATATATGTATATACATATATATATATATATATATATATATATATATATATATATATATATATATCACTAAGTAACCACAAGTGATAAGTATTGACTCACTAAGTATAACCATATACATATTAGTAATAAAATAAATAAATAATCAATAATTTTACATTTAGTAGCTCTATGCTGACACAAAAAATTGGTATAACAATAGAAACTCAATAAGTACTTTCATACCTTATGGCACTTCCTCATATCTAGAGTATATATACACACATGTACATACAAACATACATACATACATACATACATACATACATGTATTTGCATCTTAACAGCAGAACCCCAGTAAGGGACACTTCTGGCCTACTGTGTAGATTTTCTGTGTGTATTTATAAGGCATTATCACAGCATATCTACATTCCTGACATGCAATGAACAATTTCTGTATGCCTTTTTCACGTTAACAAATTCCCCTAATTACACCACCTACCATCTTTGTATTATTCCTTGAAAACTTAAGGAAAAAGTTTCTATCCTGCATATCCAAAACACAGGCACTAAAACCTCAGAATACACTAATCTACCTAAAGATAAATCGACACTTCGTTTAACAAAAAAGTAAGAAGTAAATTAAACTGAAAAGCACACCACATTCATCATTCACTAGTATATAAAGAAAAGCAACTTTATCCATTGCATTCTACACACAACCCACGAAAAACAAATTGCCCACTTAAATCAACCCCTACATTCAACTGATTATTTTAGCATAAAAAATAAAATTAAAGAATAAATAAAATAAAATATCAAACACATTTCTTATTCACTCCAAAGTAGGTAAGGTAATTCCACATGTTGCACACAAAATGCCTACATATTCAACTTCCCAAATGCAACACTACACACTTAAATGAGATACCTAGAAATGAAACTGATTCTTATTAAAATGAAAATGAAAGATAAAATGGAAAAGACAACCAAGACTTTCATTTGCCTATTAGAAAAAGAGATTGCCCATAAAACAGGCCCAATGCCATCTATTAAAAGTAACTGAAATATACTAATTAAAATAATAATTTAATTATAAAACTAACACATTCTAACATAACCTTTACTTGTTGAGTCTTTCGGCTTTTCCTGGTTAGGGGTCGCCACAGCGGAACTCCGGTCCGCTAATGATTGGTAGTTGATTTTTACGTGCCGAGTTACCAGCCCTGATGCTCAGCCTTCAACGAAGGTGCGCCCATTCACGCATGTCTCCACGCAGAAGACACTCTAGCTGAGAATCAAACTGGACAGCGTCTTACTGTGAGGCGACAACGCTACCGCAGCACCACCACCGCGGTGTTTAACATAACCTTTACTAAGTTAATAATATACATCAAATAAATGAAATGTCACTACAAAAAGGAGCTGTTGAATTTTACTTGAGCAGCTATATTCTTTTCCTGAAAATGCGAGTACTATTCAGCAAAAAAACTGACACTTCATACAGACCATTGAAGCTAACAGATAAAGCTGCCTGGGATTCAAAAAGGGTTACTGCCTGTGATAAGCCATAATATAGGTGGAAAAATGCTGGTGGTAGTCCTTTCCATTTCAGAAACACACCACCACAGTGATTCCTCACTGGTAGAATGAGGCATTCTGGGGGAGTGACCTATGCTATTCACCAGAAATGCCTCCTGTTATGGTAGTAGAGTAGCTGTGCGATTAGGGTAGTTACTCAACTGAGCAATTCAGAGAATTGCTCCTCTGCGTAAATTAGCATCGCCATGTTAATGAAGATGGCTGAAATGCTGTTCTATGCCATTGTAGTCAATGAAGGAGACCAGGTAGAAGGTAAGATCAGGTAAAAGTCTACAAAGAATTAGTAGTGGTGGGAGTGTGTGTGTGTGTGTGTGTGTGTGTGTGTGTGTGTGTGTGTGTGTGTGTGTGTGTGTGTGTGTGTGTATATATATATATTTGTCTGAATATGTATGTGTTTGTGAGTGTGTGTAGGGGGGTGGATGCATTACTTCAACATCTCTAGACTAACAAACAAACCTGTAATACTGGGGGGACACTAGAGACAAAGGACACTTTTTAAACCTTTAAGAAGGCGAATATATGAGCAAATGCATGATGTTTTACAGCACAAAGACACAAACACACTATATAGACATCAGAAGGAATGTATAGACAGTAAATTTAAATTTACATAATATAACAGGTTAAGCAAGACCAAAGGGGTGGATTATGGGAAGTCTGTCTTGAATACAAAGAGTTATTTTCACAATTAAAACTTGATACCACAAGAAAACCAGATTTGAATGACCATTTAAGCATTAACAGTGTCCTTAAATTAAGGGCAGTGAAATTGTAATTTACTTTTACCTATGCCCAATATGTATTTTTACTGGATATATTTTTAAGATATTTTTAAATTTGATATTAATATTTTTAAAAGGTTTGCATTAGTATTGTTAATGTTATATGTTTTATTATAATGTATGTGTTGTAAATGTGAAGCACTGAAAAGATCTGAATTACTAAGAAGGATTGCTCATATTTATTAATGAGATTACTTGACTGGAGGAAATGAGGGGGAACATACATATAAAAGGATGGTTATGTTTTTATCAAGTGTTCTGATGAAGCTCGGGAGATTCCTAGGTGAAAGCGCTTAATGTGGTTGGACTTGTTGTTTTAATAAAGAGTGTAGTTCCGTGACTTCTGCACCAGTGTTTTTTTGAGCTTTTGGAGAGTTGGCTTTTTATAGTGGGACACTTTTTAAATATTATTCTAACTCACTTAAGAAAAGAATGGGTTTTGCATCACAATGCATTTTCTGAACAATAAGATGAATAAAACTCTAATGTCTGGCATTATTGTCTGACTGTAATTATCTAAGAGTTATGAGGGACAGGGAAAAAAGTAAGAGGCAAAATCAGGAACATTTTTGTAAACTCCAGGACACCTGAGTGGTACGGGGTTGCATCCATGTGTTTGTATCTGTGTGCGCGCGCATGTGTGTGTGTGTGTGTGTGTGTGTGTGTGTGTGTGTGTGTGTGTGTGTGTGCGTGCATGTATGAGTGTGTGAAAGAGTGAATGAGGAGGGGTGCTTGTTCCAACATGATGCATGGATTGCCATTGGAATAATGGGAGTTGGGGGTTGGCATAATGGTTAAAGGGTTTACCTTACAGACACAAGGTACAGAGTTTGATTCTCACCCATGCGAAACATGGCCACACTGAAAAAGGCCCTCTGGTGTCATTAGCCTAGTAATTACCTATAAACTAATATAACATTTTTCCTGTGTGCAAATCACATTTTTCATGATTACAGAAACTGCCTTTTTTGGCCACAGCAGTTACCATGAGTTGAAGGAAAGTTTTTTTCTTTTGAATCCCAGCCACTGTTCTAACACAAAAACAAAGAAAAAAGTGTATAAAAGTAATACCTGAGACTTGGGTCTGGTTTATACGATATAAAAGGTATCTTATACTACATGGTTAGAACTCAGTTCATGTGACGTGTGACTGCCAGTCATTATGAAGCCTGTTGTTTGAACCAACAACACAAAATATTCATGCATTATGCAGCAGACACCCCCATTATCTGTATGCATAGTACCCCTGAGCTGGTCACATCTTTGTCTCTTACTCGAATGCTCTTTCCTGGTCATCTTTTATATGGGCTGTATCTCAAGGGCATACCACTAAACCTGCAGATATTCAAAACAGGTGCAAAGACTCCTGAAAAGTAAGTACTGACAGCCAAAAATCTAGATAATTAATTAGAATAAAATTTGAATCCCTAGTAATATATACTCCTCTTACATTTAGTGGGACTGTGGGATACTACTCAGAAACACACACACACACACACACACACACACACACACACACACACACACACACACACACACACACACACACACACACACACACACACACACACACACACACACACACACACACACACACACACACACACACACACACACACACACACACACACACACACACACACACACAGAAAAAAAAAAGAAAAGATCCACACAATTGGAGCCAACCATCCAAGCAGGTTCTGTTTTTGTGCCCCCCCCCGCCCCTCTGTAGGTGACAGGCAAGTTAAAAAAAAGTCTGCAATCAGGTACTTGGGGCTCTTGAAATATAGGAGCCAATCAGGTCCTGTTTCTGCGCTTTGTCTCCAACCCACCTTCATCATATTTTAGATTAAAAAAAAACACATCTTTATTTTTCTTACAGTGTAGCAAAATACTTCTTACAAATGTAGCAAGTAGTTGCTATAGTTTATACCCCGCACAAGAGCTACAGGGTTCAGGTTTAAAAAAAAAGAAAGAAATATTTTTGTTTCACATTGCAGCAAATTGTTTGCTACAGATATTGCAAGAAATTGTTATGGTTTAGTCCATACAGGGAGAACTAAAGCATTCAGATTTGACTGCAAAAGCAATATTGTTTTTTAAAAGCTGGTATGCAGTTAATGAACCATGATGACAGATTAGATAGTTATCGCTCCTGTATCAATTTGCTCCGTGGGCAGTTGCCCCCTTCACCCCTTCCTAGCTACACTACTGCTAGAAGTACATTAACAATATAAAAATTACAGCTTGCATGTAATACATTCCAAATGGCCCATTGGTGTGCATATTTTAGACTCACGATTCTGTCATATTAATCTATCTTTTTATTACTTTTAGGTCCTTTTGGCCAGGATGCCCATGTGCAAGTTATCAGGATCTCTCCTTCCCCTCTACCTCATAGTTTACTGACCTGTTTACTCCCTGAGTTAGGGCTGCTAACCCAGGGGCATAGGTGGCAGTGTGTTCAACCATCTTTGTGATGGAGGAAGAGATTGAGGTGTCCTGACCCTGTATCATCTTCTCCTGATTGCAGGAATTTTTTGTATGCCCTAAACATTCCCAAAGCAAAGATCATGCAATAACATAGGCACACTCCTAAGAGTGTGCCTGCCTATGATGCGCTGATGTCCACCCTACTGTTCTGTGCACATGTGCTCTTGCAAGACAGTAATGCTATTCTCCAGCCTTCACTTGAGAAAGCACTGTGGTGAAAGAACCCACAGCTTCCTCCCAGGATAGCCAAGCTGACCATTGTCCACTCATGTCCACCCACCTGGTCATCCCTACAGCTCTGCAGGTTGCTAGTTGATCCCATATTGCCAGTATCACAGGTGGATACCCTGCACCATTGGGTTGGTTTCATGTTAATCTATTTTTTCATTTTTTTCCCTTACATATTTAGATTTTGTTGTGAGTAGGTACCATTTTTTGACTTTCCAAATTTGTGTCACCTATGTTTCAAGACTTAAGCCACAATCTAATTATGTGCTGCATTACATAAAACAATTATTGTCAGTATAAATGACTTTATCTGTTCTGCTACATTCTGCAGTATTCTGCACCTGTCAAGCTTTATAAGTGCATTACCTGAACCATCCCTACATTGTTTTATTGTATCACCTATTGATTATTCCATACTAATGTTGCCTGTACTGTGAATC
Organism: Protopterus annectens; assembly: GCF_019279795.1. Lineage (NCBI taxonomy): Eukaryota > Metazoa > Chordata > Ceratodontiformes > Protopteridae > Protopterus > Protopterus annectens. The sequence goes on along the minus strand of NC_056747.1, from coordinate 1,202,329,543 downwards.
ACCTGGTACTGGGTGGTTCAGTAGTAATACCAAATTATTCTTACCTGTAATCTGAGAAGGAGGAGTGTTAGAGGACTACGAGCAACTGAGTATCCTTTACTTAGCAGTGCAGTTGTCATTCTTGGATTTTTATGCAGCTATTAAGTGAGTAACAGGGTAATACAGAAGCTTGTACATACATATTACTTTGGACTGAAGACTAGCACTGCTACTTTTGTTATATAGTTGATGGGCACATGCCACATTTAATTTAGCATAAGTACTGGCAGTGGTCGTGGTGGTAACAGCTGCTAGATACTGTCTTAGTACTGTTGGGCAGTTGTTACTCTCTATTTAATGCTAAGTCTGTTGCATTCAGAACCTGGTGCTGGCCAATAAAGTCTGCAATTCAGTCCTAATATCTTTATACTGGCTACTGGCTGACCAGTTGGAGACACTGATGTAATGGTAACTACAGGTGCACATTACTTCTAGCTGTAGGGATTTTGTTTAAGTGAGCTACTCTGTTTCTATAGCTAGTCCCAGCAGAGATTTAATACTATTATTCTGATGTGCTTGAATTTAATATCTTTTTGTTCTGTTTCTGTAACTTTGTATGGTTATGCAAGAGTATTGTAAGATCAAATTAGAATCCTGCTTTTCCCCCTATTTAGGATTCCCATCTGTTTCAGCCCAGTTAAGTGGGCTTGCCTTCCCTGCTTATTTGGCCTCTTTTTACCACACCCACTATCTCTGTTCCTTCCTCTCCCTTTTACAATTGTGTCCTCTCCTAGGCATGTAGTTGTATCTTTCCTCCAGAACATTGTTCTAGACATTTATTGTATTTTCCTCCTCAGTGTTAAAATGTACGTTAGAGATCTCAGGGATGTTTTCAATTATTCCCCAGCCAGTACCAGTTTTTGTCCATTTGTTCTTCTAAATTAAATGCAACACATGTCTGTGTTGTCATTGAATTCTCGTTTTTATTACTAAATTTCTACATCATTACTTTCAGTGCTACTTATCAAGGCTGCTAAATCGGGTTCATAGATTCATAGGAGGCTACTAGGCTAATGGCCCTAAGGTCTTTATGAGCCTAGCCATGTAAAAACCCATGTACTCTAATTGAACATAGTTAGATGGTCATTGTTAGCAGAATGATTATATGATCAGCACTGACTACCCCTGTCCCTGAGGGACATAGCTGCCACCCCTGGGGTGAATTTACAATCACCCATTCAATTGTCAAGGTTGAGCTTAAATAGGGTCATTGAGGAGCTCTGCTTCATGTGATTTCAGAGGTTATTACAGGGCAATCTCTAGGAGATATGTCTGTCTCTCCAACATATTTTGTTAATGTCACAGGCTAGGTTGAGCTCCCTCGAGTGAGTCCCATTTGATATGTGGAGGTGCAGCATTTCCATTAGGGCAGAGTCAGACACAGCTCTGTAGCCCATGCACTGGTCGCCTCTCAGCAGCCTGTATAATACATAGTACATTGACAGGGATTTCATTCTTTTCATGCGAGTCACATTTGTAGGCCCTGGATTCTCTTGGTTAGAAACCCCTGTGGTCTCTCCAGTTGCTGCAAGTGTCTGGTGATATATATATATATATATACAGAAGGAAGCATTGTACTCACAGTTAGTGGTCTGATAAGGGTCGAGTACAGCAGAGTTAAAACCTCCTTTGTCTTGGATGGGATGCAGTTATTTATGAGATGCACAGTGTAGAAGGCTTTCCTTACCACTATGGATACATGGTGTTTGAAGTTTAGATTGCTATCAGCCTGTGTTCCCCAAGTCTTGCGCCCCTCGGTTTGAGCTTAGAGGGGTGCTATCAATATCACAAGTAGCAGGAGCTACTTCTTTGACAAAGGGGATAATGAGGCATTTTTTGCATGTAGTTTTAGTCTGTGACTTTGGCACCGATCATTTGTCTGAGTCAGCCCCTTCTGTAATATGTTTACATTGTTGGGGGACTCAGTGATTGTGCCCAGTTTGCAACCATCTGCAAACTTGGTAAGCCACAGATCTACTTTCATCTGGACCTCAGAGAAATAGATTCCAAGCAGTAGAGGGTCCAGCACAGATCCTTATAGTACCCCACTGGTAACTGGTCTACTGGTGGAGGTGGACTCCCCGACTTTGACAGTGTGCATTCTGTCAGTGAGCCATTTGGCTACCCATCTAGTGATGTATGGGTTAATCCCCAGCTGGGAGAGTTTCTCAATGATCCCTGAGTGGGGGATTGTGTCAAAAGCCTTGGCTAAGTCAAGATAGGTGGTATGTACTGCTTTGGCCTCATCCAGGGGTTTGGTGACATTCTCAAAGAAGTCCACCTAGTTTAATAAGCAAGATCTATCATTGATGAAACCAAACTGGGTTGGATCAAGAGCTTGAAGACTCCCTTTGTCCTTGTTGATAAGGTCCATGATGATTCTTTCCATGGCCTTGCAGGTAAAGCTGGTTAGGCTTATGGGCCGATAGTTTCCTGGGTCAGATGATGGACCTCATTTATGCAGTGGGATTATTGTTGCTGTTCTAAACTCTTCCAGAACAAAGCCAGTGCTCAGCCTATGGTTAAACAGAGTGCTATGTGGTTCCACTAGGATTTGTTTTAGATTGTTTAGTAAGCAACCTGGGATATTATCTGGTCTCATAGAGGCTGTGTTTTTGGCCTTGGAGAGTGCTTGTTCTTTGGAGATACTCGATAGTGGACTGGTGTCAGGAATGCTTTGGTGTAAGGCTGGTGAGGATAGGGGTGAAGTTATTGCCAAGTCTGTCAGCTATCAGGTTGGCAATTTCCTCAGGTTCAGTGTGAGTGGTACCATCCACTATAAGTTCGTAACACAGCTGGGCATTCCCTTTTAGGCTTTGGCCATAGCTAAAGAATGTCTTATGGTTGGCTTTAGCTAGGAAATGCTAATTTAGTCACTTAAGTAGCTTTAGAGGACTTTACAAGATATCTGGTTTGCTTGTTCAAGCTATGGAGGGTGTTATTCCTCTGTTGAGTAAGTTCCCTCTTTCTCTTAGATATCACTTTCTTTCTTTTGTTATATAACTTATGTACACCAGGGTAGCTTGTTTTTTCGGGAGGACCTGGTTCATAGGTTCATAGGTAGGTACTAGGCTATCGACCCTGGGGCCTATACAAGCCCAGCCAAAAAAAGTACCCTGGCTTTTTTTGCCACCCAAGAAAATTATTTTCCTGTGCCACCGTTGAGCAGAGCCACAGAGGTGATCCCCGGGGTGAATTTCTTATTTCCCATCCAATCATCAAGATTTTTCTTGAAGAGTGCTAATGAGGAGCTTTGTTGGTTTTTGTTCTGTCAGGTATAGCTGAATCAATACATTTGTTTCATTGGCTATATAGGGCATTTGTGTACTCTTCTGCATAGGGGACATTGTTGGCTGTGTTAGTAGGGGCTTTGAAACTTTATACCATGACTTAGTAGGCTATAGTTTGTTTTGGAGAAATTTTTCAGTTTTTTTTTTTTTTTTTGCTCCTTTGGGGTGTCAGGTCTGATCTTTACTTCAGACAAGACTGATTTATGGACGGACCTTACCAGGGAAGGTAACACACTGAGGGTATTGTAGTGACCGCCTATGTTGGTCAGCACTAAGTCTAGGACATTTCAGCCCCTTGTGGGGGTGCAGAATGACTGTTCCAGGACATTTGAATTAACAAAATCCAGGAACCTCATTGAGTTCTTGTTTGCGCTTGTATAAGTCTCCCAGTCGATGGAAGGATAGTTGAAGTCTCCCATGTCCAAGGTGTTTGGCTGTATACTGAGTGACTCTAGCAAGTCCAGGTAGAGGGTGTGCTTCTCCTGGTTCATGGTGGGGGACCTGTAGCTAACTGTAATGTGATAGGGTATTTTACCCATTGTTATTAGGACCTGGCGTAGCTCAAGAGAGTCATGCTGTTTTACCAGTCTCGAGTTGTATTTGCATTTAATGAAGATGGGCACACCTCCACCTTTCATTCTTTCATGCCCATTTGGAGGTCTGAATGTGTGAAACGCATTGTAGCCTTATACTGCCAGGGTGCTCTCTGTGGCCTTTATTCAAGTCTCAGTGAAAAGTGGAGGAACACTGCTCAGTGCTCAGCTGAGTTGCCTGCAGTGCAGAAGTGTGCAGCTGCATTGCCTGCAGAGCAGCAGGGAACCTGTGACGGTTTCACTGACTGATGTCTAAGGGAAAAAAATTGTTTCTAGGCGTTTGGATCTATACAAGGCACTGCTAACCCCTGTTGTGTGGTACACAGCTGTGCACAAAAGTGAGGCTTATATACAGTCGAAATTAAACAGTTCAAACTAGTCTGCTGATTGGAAATCACACAATGATCCTTCCTCCAGAAATCCTCAGGTCAGACAAGTCTATATCCACACTCTTCTGCCAAAAGGGTGCAGGAGGAGCCCTTCTTAATGTAAGATGGACAGATTCAAGCTGAAGTGCATGAAAAACAGGCTAGATTCAGCAAGTCTGGATCTAGTCTATACTAACTAAGCAATATTTCTGTGCAAAACGAGTGCAGGTAATATGTTAGATATACTAGTAAAAACAGTCAAAAAGGGACAAATTAATGCAGTAAAACAGGAAAATACAGATGAAAAAGTGCGAATCAATCTCAAAATAATCTTAATTTCTTATTATTAGCTTTGGATGGCTTATATTCAAGCAGAAACACTCTGGACCTCTGGCAAAGGATGCCAAATGCAGAGCAGCTCAGGTTAATTGAGCCAAAAACCGAGCAAATGCGAGGCTTATATACAGTCAAAATTAAACAGTTTTGAACTAGTCTGCCAACAGGAATTCACACAATGATCCTTCCTTCAGCACTCCCCAGCTCAAACAAGGCTATATCCATACTTACCTGTTACTCATCATCAGTTAAAAGCACACACTCTTCTCTGTATGCCCTTCTTGTTCTGCAGGACAGGTTTTACCAGTCCATGAGCCTCAAAACATCTCTCGCATTTTAACTTCACTTATTCCTCTCTGCTCTCTCTCTCTCTCTCATTCACTTTTTCTTCCCACACATGCTATAACATGCCAGAGGACACATACCTATACCTTATGAATTTCCACTTCTCTCAGCTGTTTCTTTTATATAGTTCATGCACTATTCAAAAAATAGAAAAAGACTAAACTACTGCTCTTCACACCCACCCGCAAGTCCAGACCAATAAACTTCTCAGTCCTATCTAATAACGGAACCATTATATCTCCAGACCTAACCACTAAACTTCTATGTATAACAATAGACAACAACCTTACCTATGAAACTCACATTAACAATACTATAAAAACCGTAAACAGGAAACTGGGCTCCCTGTATAGGATAAAGCCATTCCTTACTCCACAAGCCAGAACTTCTATTGCCCTTACCCATTTAATCTCCAGACTCCTCTATATTTCATCCATATATACAAAGCTGACTAAAAACAACTTCAACAAACTTTCAAACTCTTATAATAATATAGCTAGATTTGCCACAGCCTCCTCTTTCAGAACCCACCACTGTCATAATCTGAAACTACTAGGCTGGCTTGAGCTACAAAACCAAATCCATTATAACCAACTTATCATTGCCCATAAAACTTTCTTCCAACCAAGTAAAATGCCAATACAATCAAACCTTTTCATCCAATATAAAAACCTAAATAACCTACGCTCATCCAAGAAATTATTAGTATCTACTAGTATATCTAACAATATCTCTGGTAACTCCCTGTTCTGTAATGCTGTTGGAAAATACTGGAACCAACTTCCAAATGAACTTACATCTATGTCCTCTTTAACACTGTTTAAACAAAAATTGAAACTTTACCTCAAAGCACACTGGTTATGCCCCTGTACAAACCCAGACTAATCTAAAATGGCATTGCTATCATCATCACTGCGGACCTAGTTTCTTTTGTATTCCTTCCTTGAGAATAGAGCTACTAGCACATTTATATAATGTTCTGTAACAATTTTTGTACTCAGCGATTGAAATGTAATAATCTGCTATTACTTTTGTACATACATTTATATGTTTACCATTTTATGTTTATGTCTATGTTTTATTAATCTTTTCAAGTGGAGCTTATCTCCCCGGGCCTCTGCTGAAAATGCACATGTATCCAGTTAGACTAGCCCGGTCAACAAATGTAGAATAAATAAAATAAGTAAAATAAAGTTTCTGTAATCATTTCATGTCTACACATCTCTCCACAATGCATGCAGACTATATACCTTTACAGCTTTATTCTTTCCTCATAAACTTCTATTCTGCAATTTGTTAGGTTTTAATGTTCCTTAAAATATGTATCCTTGGACTGAAGCAGTGCCCTGTGCAGGTACCACGAACCACCATCCTATCCCCCTCAGTTATTCAAGTGAAGCATGTCTTTTTACTCTTACCCCCCTCCAAAAGATAGGCACCTGTATACATCTGACATTGGATTGTGAAGAAAATGATAAAACGATGATCAGACTAAGATGTGCCAATGTGTTGCTTCTTGACAGTACACTACCTCTAGGCAAGCTTCTATAAATACAACTGAGGTGTAATTTTAGGACAGGGAAAGAAATCATGACCACACTGCTCTCAGTCCCTTAAACAGCTATAGTGACCTTATATATGTACTTCAGAGTATGACTAGTTTTAGGTTAAGTATGGTCCAGAGCAGAGGTTGAGGAAGTGGCCCCCTTAATATGACTATGTCAAAATATTTGTACACAATTGGGGGTCTTGGGGGTCTTGGTGTTTTGAGGGTCCCATATATTCTGTGATAGATTTTAAGTATCATTTTTGAAATACAATTGCTTGTTAACTGTTCTAGTTTTTCTTTATTGCTAGCCAGAACAGATGTATATATATATATATATATATATATATATATATATATATATATAGTCACCAATATTGTGGTGTCCAAAGATAAACTTGGTAACATTGATTTTACACACAGACACACACACACACACACACACACACACACACACACACACACACACACACACACACACACACACACACACACATACACACACACACACATACACGGACAAACTGCATGCTCATGCTTGCTTATAGGCAAATTATGGCAATTCACTCACAGCAGGGAGGACATGCAGACTCCACACAGAAGAAACCACAGCCAAGAACAGAACCATGGAACCAAGTACTGTGAGATGGCAATGCTATACACCACAGTGCCATTGAACAGTTGTTTTCAAACACATGCTGCCTACTCCATCAAAGACAGCCCCTTACTGATGTCTGACAGTGATGAAAAGTGAAAGAAATGATGTCTGATCTGTTACTGTTACACTGCAACATACCCACACACGCATACATAGGAATATGCAACAGCAGTGATGATTTTTCACTGATTTCAGGAAATAGAACATGCTTCCAGGCTTGTTAGTTGTTGCTGAAGCATCTTGCTTTTTTCCCACTTTCTGAAATTTAAGAAAGTTCAGTTACAGATTTGCTGTTCTGAACTGTTTGTAAGTTTCTTGGAGGCCAGTGCTTGCTTGGACTAAAGGGAAGTCTCTGTGTTCACCAGTGGCAGTGGTTAACACTGAACAGCCTGCCTGTTCCTGTAGGAGTGGTTACTGCCTAGAAGCTGTAGTTTTATTGGCCATTTTGGGTCAATTCTAAACTCCTTGATCTCTGTCTCTTAAAACCCTGCTGCCTCATGGTTTTGGCATCTTTCCAGGCTTGTTAGTTGTTGCTAAAGCACCTACCAAGGGTAGAAAATGCTGAGAGGAGAGAGAAGAAAGGAGCCACTTTTGAGTTTTTAAGTATTTTCTTCTGCTTTTTTGTTAAGAATTACTGCTTTGCCGCCTACTTTTTGGCATTTTCCAGCTTGCTAAAGTTTATATCTGTATTAGAAACAGTATTTAGAACACATCTAGAGCCTGTTTACTGCATTTCCTATGTTGCACTTAATTTAAAATTGTTTTTTTCTCTTAAAACTGCATTTTACCTGACGTTGGCCTAGCACTCAAATGTGGGGTCATTTATTGCATTGTTGTGATTATTTTGCTGCTTGTGTATCTCTGCTATCTTTAAACTAAAACAAAAAAGAAAAAAAAAAAACAAAAAAAATCATGCTTTTTTCCCACTTTCTGAAATTTAAGAAAGTTCAGTTACAGATTTGCTGTTCTGAACTGTTTGTAAGTTTCTTGGAGGCCAGTGCTTGCTTGGACTAAAGGGAAGTCTCTGTGTTCACCAGTGGCAGTGGTTAACACTGAACAGCCTGCCTGTCCCTGTAGGAGTGGTTACTGCCTAGAAGCTGTAGTTTTACTGGCCATTTTGGGTAAATTCTAAACTCCTTGATCTCTATCTCTTAAAACCCTGCTGCCTCGTGGTTTTGGCATCTTTCCAGGCTTGTTAGTTGTTGCTGAAGCATCTACCAAGGGGAGAAAATGCTGAGAGGAGAAAGGAGCCACTTTTAAGATTTTAAGTATTTTCTTCTGCTTTTTTGTTAAGAATTACTGCTTGCCGCCTACTTTTCAGCGTTTTCCAGCTTGCTAAAGTTTATATCTGTATTAGAAACGGTATTTAGAACACATCTAGAGCCTGTTTACTGCATTTCCTGTGTTGCACTTAATTTAAAATTGTTTTTTTCTCTTAAAACTGCATTTTACCTGATGGCCTAGCACTCAAGTGTGGGGTCATTTATTGCACTGTTGTGATTATTTTGCTACTTGTGTATCTCTGCTACCTTTAAACTAAAACAAAAAAGAAAAAAAAAATCTTGCTTTTTTCCCACTTTCTGAAATTTAAGAAAGTTCAGTTACAGATTTGCTGTTCTGAATTGTTTGTAAGTTTCTTGGAGGCCAGTGTTTGCTTGGACTAAAAGGAAGTCTCTGTGTTCACCAGTGGCAGTGGTTAAAACTGAACAGCCTGCCTGTCCCTGTAGGAGTGATTACTGCCTAGAAGCTGTAGTTTTATTGGCCATTTTGGGTCAATTCTAAACTCCTTGATCTCTATCCCTTAAAACCCTGCTGCCTCTTTTAGCGCGGTCTTGCGCACAAGCTTAAAGTATTCCCGGGTCCACAAAGTCTACTCTTCACTTTTTCCCTTATAACTGCTCTAAATCTCAAATTAAGTACTCTATTCTCATTCTAAAGCCCTACACTTGCTCGTATAAGTAATTGCATAGGTAAACACAAACTAAAGCACTACATCCTCTTACACTCCTTCAAAGCACTTGCTCCCTATTGGTTCTTTCTGATCAGTCAATAAGTAGTTCCCTATATTATTCAGGCATGTCCAAAGGTCAGTTTCGAGTTTACTCTCCAGTCCAGCTGGTGAATCTGGGAATCTTGAGGCAATGTTACAACTGCCTTATGTATACAGACCACCCTCTCCTCCTCCCAACAAGCTCAAATATATGTGAAAGATGCAACTATATAGCCAAACTGGAGGCTAAACTCTCTCAACGCAGTACTGGCACAGCCTGTCAGGAGGAGAAGGTAACCACACACACCACAAATCCAGTCTCACATAGACCTATCGCATCAGCAAACCAAACACATAAACACACAAAAACATACTCGGAGGCTGTAAATAAAAATCTGCCTAAGCAGCAGAGACCTCCAAAGCAGACATCCAAGAAACACCTACCACGAAAAAAATATCCACGTAGCACATAGCTCACAAAGTCAGTGTGCCACACAGTCACAGCCCTTAAGGCTAAACAACACACCTAATACACTTGTAATAGGTGACTCTATTGTCAGACACACTGACGTCCCACTCACCAGGCTGAACAAGGAGGAGGTCACTGTAAGCTGCCTGTCGGGTGCCAGGATCCACCACATAACACAAGCGCTTGGGTCACTGCAAAGCAAGTACAAGTATGACTCCATCATTGTCTATGCTGGTGTGAATGACCTGAGATGTACCTCCCTGGACTACATGAAAAAAGACATACAGGAGCTCTTTGATCATGTAGCCCATGCCAGTATGACCCTGACCTTGATTTGCATCTTACCCTCACCAAGAATGATGCCACAGTATAACGACAAAATGATCAATTTTAACAATTGGCTAAAGTATTAGTGTCATTCAAAGGAGATCCAGTGTCTGTCAGCCTGGGATGACATGCTCGACAAGCCACGTTGCTTCGCTAGGGACAGTTGCACCTGTCACCCCTTGGATTTCGAATACTGGCTAAGGCTCTTGCCTCCCCCATAGTGCCTTTTTTAGGCAAGGCTCAAAAGACAAACCCACCCCCATAGACAACACAAAGAAAAAAAAACTAAGAGTAATGCTGCTCAACGCCAGAAGTCTAAACCTCAAGATGCACACACTCGAGACTCTCCTCAATATGGAGAATATCGATGTCTGTGCAGTAACAGAAACCTGGTTCAAGGCTCCCAAGAGCACCCCAGCACTACCAGGCTATACTTCATACCATGCTTTCCGGTCCCAAAACTTGGACTGAACCACAAAAGGAAGGGGAGTATCCATATTTATCACAGATACCCACACCTTCAGGCTAGTGGCACTGCTCGAAGCTTCAGAAACCATCCATGTGCAACTAACAGTGGGCAAAACTGCATTTCAGTTTGTAGCCTGCAACAGACCCCCCCCCCCCCCCAAACACAGGAACCTCACTTGGCTTTCCTGAGAACACTGGAGAATATGAAGGTCTCTCCAAACACTATTATATTGGGTGACTTCAACTACCCAAACATTGATTGGGAAAACTACTCAAGGCCAAACACCCTCGCCCAATGGTTCCTAGAATTTATAAACTCAAATGCTATGGAACAACTGGTCACCACTCCCACAAGAGGGGAAAACATACTAGATCTGGTCATCACCAACATGGGGTCTCTATGTTCCACACCAGAGGTATACCCCTCATTGGTAAGATCAGACCATAAACAAATCTCACTGGACATCCATATTCCATCCCCACCCCTAGCCAAGGAAACCACGGTGAAGAACTTCTCAAAAGCAAACTTCACACTTCTCAAAACTGAGGTGGAATCCTTCAAAGCCCCCAGGCCAGTGGACAATACGGCCCAAAATGCAGAATCCTTTACAAAAGCATTCTATGGACACCTACAGGAATGCATGGAGCATGCTATCCCAAATAAAACCAAGACTCACTCCTCCAAAGGCAGGAGACCTGTCTGGTGGACCCTGGCCATAAATAAGCTATACAACAGAAGGAGAAAGCTACTACATGACAGAGCAAAATCCCAAAAAGAGAAGGCTCACTGATCAGTACTAGCAAGTAACTATGATCCCTCATAAAGTCTTCTAAGGCCAGCTTTGAAAGAAAAATTGCACAAGACACTAAAGATAATCACAAGGCCTTCTTTAGTTATGTCAGAAACCTGGGAGGCAACTCCCAGGTATGCTCTGAGTTAGTGCAAAATGACAAAAAATTCACTGAACCCACAGACATTGCCAACATCCTGGCAAAAAGGTTCAGTGCAAACTTCTCTCCCTCTTCCCCCCCAAAAGAGCAAATGTCTATCCCAACAGAGTGTAGCCTTCCTGAGATCACAGATGCACAGGTGAGAGCTGCCCTCTCCAAAGCTAAAAACACAGCATCAATGGGACCAGACGGTGCCCCAGGCTGTGTCTTACATGAGCTCCAAGAAGAACTAAACCTTCATATAAAGTCACTGTTCAATCTCAGCCTTACTACAGGATGTGTTCCCAAGGAATGGCATACAGCAACAGTGGTCCCACTCCACAAAGGTGGTGCCACAACAGACCCCGGAAACTATCACCCTATAAGCCTGACTAGCCTGATCTGCAAAGCTATGGAACGTATCATCATTGAAATCATAAACAAAGACATTGGGTACCTCCAGACACTGGATCCTACCCAATTCGGCTTCGTTAAGGGCAGATCTTGCCTCTTGAACCTGGTTGACTTCTTTGAAACAGTTACCAAAGCCATAGATGAAGGGAAGGTAGTTCACACAGCCTACCTGGACCTCGCAAAGGACCTTTACACAATACCGCACTCAGGCATCATAAATAAGCTCACAAGCTTAAATATCAACCCCTATGTCACAAGATGGGTTGCAAACTGGCTCAGGGATAGAACCCACATGGTCAGAATAGCAGGTGCCATGTCAGACTCTAAACCAGTCACAAGTGGTGTCCTACAAGGCTCTCTTGTTCGGTATATATTTCTCCGAGGTACAGGCTAACACGGGAGGACTATGGCTGACCAAGTTCGCAGATGACTGCAAACTGAGTGCTATAATCGACTCTCCAACTGACACAAGCATCCTCCAAAAGGGTCTCACAGAGATGGATAACTGGTACCAGAGCCATGGCCTAAAGCTAAATGCCAAAAAGTGCATAGTCGTCCCCTTTGGAAAAAACAAAGTGCCCACAAATTACCACATAGGTGGTAATCCATTAAGTACAGAAGGAGTAATTAGGGACTTGGGGACCCAAGTAGATAGCAATCTCTCCTTTGACAATCACATTGCCAAAGTGGTTAGAAAGACCTTCTATATAGCCCACCCTATCATGAAAGGGTTCACATCTAGATCAAGAGAGGTCATTGTGCCCCTCTACTCATCACTTATCAGGCCCATAATTGAGTACAATGCCCCGTTTGGGATGTACCTTACCTGACACCTTCAGCAACTGGAAAGACCCCAAAAGTATCTCACCAAGAGGATCAAGGGGCTCAAACAGATGCCCTATGCAGTTCAGCTAAAGAAACTCCAGCTCTACTCAGTTGCGTACCGCCTACTCAGAGGCGATCTGTGTCTGACTTATAAAGCCATGTCCAACCCAGATTTAATGGACATGCTTCACCTCAGGAAATCTAAATCCCTTAGAGCTACACGCTCCAGGGACCTAAACCTCAGCACAGAAATAAATAGGACATGATGGAGGGACAGATTCATATCCCAGAGGCTCCCCTCACTCTGGAACAAAATCCCAATCCATGTCAGGCAGAGCCCCTCACTGACCCTCTTCAAGAAAAATCTTGCCGAATGGATGGGAGATCGTAAGTTTACCCCTGGGATCTCTTCTGTGTCGCTGCTTGACAGAGGTGCAGTAAACAAACCTTAAAAGGGCTACCTTCTGTGACCTAGTATACAGAGGCACAGTCAACTAATCTAAAAGGGTGGTGTAAGCCAAACATACTCTGGCTAGGCTTCTAAATGCCCTAGATCAGATAGCCTAGTATCAACCTATGAACCTATATGACAGTGGTCCTACTATACTGACTGTATAAGTGTGATCAAACAAGCGCAGGATAAGTCACTATTACCTGCAGACAGCCTCTGTAGCCACCAACTGAAGCCTCTTTATTGAATGCAAACCTCGGATATCTCTTCCTTCTACTCTGTATTCTTTTTCTTTCAGAAATTACATACTGTGCTTAACACTATATGATTTCCTGGTGGCACCAAGGAGTGGTTAATAGCAGAAGTCCTGTCTCACTTAAAAAAATAACAAAACTAAAGGACAGTGGTAATTCAAACAAGCAAACTAGAAGATGAAGAATAACAAATATAAATAATACCAGAAAAGCAGACAGGTCCTGCTTTAAAGCCCTTTAACAGGAAACCTTGGTAATCCTGATATGTCCGTGTCTTAAGCCAGATGCACTGATGGTACTGAGTTTTTATTCTTCCCAACAAGCTTAGTTCTCTTAAAAACATCTCTCCTGGCTTGTTTTTGTTACTGTGACTGTTCATCGAGGTTCCATATTCAATCATTTTCTTTTTATCTTTATATAAACAATATCAGCTTTTGTATATATACTGATGTTACTGCAGTCTGAGCGCATAGCTTTTCTGTAGAGTTTTTTTCCTTGACTGGTTTTTACTTCATGACCACAAGATCCATGGTAACATGAAGCTGCAGTATCTGTGTGATATAAAAATGCTTGATGTGGAGTTGTAGTCAGATCTTCAAACCCCATTTGCTGATGAGGTTTGAAGATCTCATTCAACAATTAAATGCAGTTGTACTCTGTTTGATTAAAACCTCATTTAGGGTCATCTCGTCCAGAATAACTATGTCCACGGAAAAGACTTGCTACCACTATGTAATATTTTAGTAATGCCATGAAAGTTAAATTGTGTGTGTGTGTGTGCGTGTGTGTGTGTGTGTATATATTTTGTAGAAGGTCGCTTTGAAAGGGAAAACAGTAGGTTAAAATGATTAAAACTACATTTGACTGCAGGCACATTTGACTGAATAGCTATTTTGTTGAAAAGTATAAAAGATTATAAATGGTATATCTGGGTGTCATTTTTGTGTTGGGGGTATAATTTAGAAGATTTTGAGTTGACTGGCAATACTCATAGATATGTTGTACCTCCAAATTTGTAAAATGTGTCTTTGTGTGTGTGTGTGTGTGTGTGTGTGTATGTATATATATATATATATATATATATATATATATATATATATATATACACATATATATGTATGTGTGTGTATGTATATATATATATATATATATATATATATATATATATATATATATATATATATAGATATATACGTGGGTGGGGTCCTCTCTTATAATCGCTGTTTGAGCAGAGGAACCAGGCAGGGGTGTCCTCTTTCCCCTTTGTTATTTGCAGTACATTTAGAACCACTGGCAAAACAATAAGACTCAGAAATTCCAGGACATAACTGGTATGATAGTCAAGAATAATCAAGAAAAGCTGACTGTTTGCAGATGACATGATTTTATACCTGACAAAACCAGAAAGAGACATTACAGTGCTGTGGAACACATTGAGACAGTTTCGCAACTTTTCAGGATACAAAATTAATGAAGCAAAAACAAAAGCAACAGCAGCAAATTATGTACCCACATACAAATTGGTTCAGCAATATCCATATTTATGGGGACATGATAAAATGAAGTATTTAGGAGTAGGGATTAAAAATGATACTGGTATGGTGGCGAAGGACATATGGGAAGAGACTAAACAAAAGATAATACAAAAACTGAGAAAATGGAAGCTCTGTTATATGGATATTGCTAGTAAGACACAGTTAAATGTTTTTAGTTCTTTTACTCTTATACTGATCAGGCATATTTTTATCAACCAGAGGAGAAGCTGTGGACAGTAATAAGCTGAAGGAATTTATCTGGGAGGGGAAGATGGCAAGAATCAGTTGGGATAAGCTTATTCTTCCATAGAACAGGGACTCCCCGAGATGAAGGGGTATTTCAGGGCAACACAGTTAAGGCTCCTATACAAAGCACAAGCAGAAAAAAATAAGTTATGTACTCACCATAACGTTCCATGTTTGTTGTCCAGTATCTCGCCTTCATTCTTGCTGGCCCTCGCAAGGGCTCGGAGCCAATCCTCGGCCCCGACTCAGCTGCACACCAAGCCTCCACCGCCCCGAGGCCACAATCACACACATACATATTAGCTTTTAAAATATTTTAAAACTTACATTTTGCCTTTTGCAGTTTTTTCTTGGTTACATTGTGTATCACTCTTTTTCTGTGTGTAGCTTGTCAGTAATTGAGCTGTGAACTGAAATTAAATAGTTTTTCTCTCCCATCCTGTATATAAAAGTTACACTCAACAGCAACAGTAAACTCAAAACCTATGCTATCTTGTTTTCTCCTGTCTTAATGTAAGCCTGCTTGTAACTCCAATGCTGGTACTTCTGTCACTAATGTTAAGCACATGGCTACCACAACAGGCAGATCACTCAATTTTTGGACAGTACACCCTCAACATCTGTAAGGCTTCCACTGTTAGGTTAGGTCCTGTCTATAAATCCACTGTTAATGTAACCCATGCTTGCCTATCCACTGTCATTGCCTGTATGTGCTTTTTCCTTACCTATGATTTTCACTTCAGTCTTTTTACCTGAGTTGTTAAGCCATTCTCAAAAGCTCTATGATCTCAGCTTCAATGCCTCACTTGTTGAGTGGGACATTGCCCTCATTTATATAGGATTTACCTTAGCAACTCCCATACTCACTTACTTTTGCCAACTTTATGAGCTGCTACAGCACCTTCTCTAGGCAAAAGAAGGTTCAGGCAGTCATTTGCTAAGGTTTAAGACTATGTGGTCTTAAACTACAGCCTGTAGCAGTCCTGTGTTTCATTCCCACAACCTCCATTTATCGAATTTGTGACTCTGGGAAAATCATTTTACCAAATAGTGCTCATTACTCTCCCACCAAAAAGGACCGCATGTCCAGTAGGCTTACATAATTAACAATTGTTTTCTTTTTGTTTTCATCTCTCAACTTTAGCTGACCAAATCTTTCTTCCTTATTTGCTTGTCTAATTAGTGAACTTAAGGAATCCCTTCCCTCGCACTTCAAAAAAATAAGCTTTTTCCTGTTATTTTTCCTATTATTTTAAACTCAGTTAAAACAATACTTATTGAACCAGTCAGAATATAAATGCCTTTCTACAGGACACATATGATAGCACTATCCTTCACTGCAGTATAATACATATTATTCCATTTAATACTGATGTAATTGCAGTGCTTCTTTTATTATTGTTTACTTATGCTCACTGTGCGTACTGTACATATATATGTATAGTAAAGGCAGTAATAATGCTTTGTCTTCAATTACTTTTGCATATACAAGCTATTGCAGTAGTAAACACCTTCTCTATATTCTTGTATTTTTACAATTTACAACTTTACCTTAGCTATAAAGGTGTATCTTCAAACCCAATCACATTGGCTGATTGAGTCTGTTCGGCACACATTTCTAGCTGGGGCAGCCCTGCTCCATTCACCCTCGCTACACTCAGGCTCACTCCGCTCTACTACCTTACCCTCATTCCCACCTACCCCCTTTTTCATTAGGTTTATACTTATCTAAGCCACACCCACACTACAACCACCCAATCACAAAACTCCTTCCATTGAATCATCCCTCCCTCACACCTCTACCCATCCCACTATAACCTTCCACTATGTCTCTTCTCCCTTCTAACCAATACACTACTAATCCACCTTCTCTACCTCATGCATAACTTCACCTCCCTCTACTCATTCACTATCAGTTGCCTCCACTCTCCTACTCTCCCTCTGTCCTCCACCAACAATCACAGTCACACATATGCTAACATTAGCTCACATCTTTTCAACACACCTACCTCTATCATCCTACCTTTCAAACTCTTGCCCACTCATTGTACTAATCCTTCATGTGTCAGATTTGTAAAATTTACAAATAAACTCAGACAACTCCTTCTATTCAATCTAACACAAATTAAACTTCAGGTTGACATCCACCCAAACCCAGGACCCCCCACCCACCCCCCACCTTGCCTACCTGTTTCCTCTGCAACCAGGTCAACACTATAATTCAGGCAATTCTAACTTATAAACTGCAACCAGGTCAACATCTAACTTGTAAACTGCAACCAGATCAACAGGCTTGTTGTTTTATTAAGTTACTTGGAACTGAGGAAGGGTTTTTGACCTGAAAGCTTTGCAGAATACATTTTTCTGATTGACGTGGCTTGTTGTTGTATTAAGTTACTTGGAACTGAGGAAGGGTGTTTGACCCAAAAGCTTTGCAGAATAAATTTGTCTGATTGACGTGGCTTATTGTTTTATTAAGCTACATGTTTCCTCTCCCAGGCCTCCTCAAACCCCTAGTCACCTTACTACTAACCACCACCCCCTCCACCCACTTCCAAAAACCAACAACACTGACCTACTCTTTATCAACTTTAACCTCCGTAGCATCGTAAACAAAATTACAGAATTTCATGCAACCCTAAACACCTACTTACCAGACATTGCTGCAATTACAGAAACATAGTTAAAGCCTCACATTAAAGACAAAGACATAATTACAACAGGTTACAACATTATGAGGTTAGACAGATCAAACAAAAGGGGTGGTGGTGTCGCCATTATGTATAAAGACACGCTCAAACTTGAGCAATTTAACTGAAGCCCTTCTGACCTACATAATTCAGAAATCCTAACAGCACACCTAGTAATAAACGCTAACAAAACTATTATTATTATCATAACTGCCTACGTCCGCCCCTGGCAATAACCTACCCACCATTAAAAATCTACTGTCTTGGGCATCATCAATTTTTAATCAAGAAACTATCATCCTAGGTGATTTCAACCCAGACTGGCACTCCTGCAGCTCCAACAACCCCTCCAATTTCCTAATCCTCTTCAGCTTTACCCAAACCATATCATGTCCAACCCAGTTAGACAAACACTCCAAAAAGCAGTCTACACTAGACATGATACTGACTAACAAACCCAACCTAGGTTACCTAGCAGACTGCCTTCCAGACTCCCTCAGTGACTACTCCTCTACCTTCCTATACAGAAAACGTATTGAGACACAGACCAACATAATACATAAGTTTATCCAAAATAAAAAAAAAATTCTCTCCCTCCACATTCAACCTACTACTACAGCAAAATAACTGGTCCCCACTTAGATACCTCCCACTCAATCAGGCTGTACAGTATTTCAGCAATACCTTCCTTAAAATACAAAATAAACTAGCATCCACAAGAAAAATAAGAACAAAACCTAAGCGCATACCCTGGCTAACAAAAGATACAAAAACACTTCTGAAACGTAGAGACAGGGCTTGGTTAGATTACCACATCACTAAAGATAGAACAGACCTCACAACATATCAACAGCTTCGAAACCAGGCTAAGAAACAATTAAAATCAGACAAACAAAACTACTTCCTGTCATGTCAACAAATCCACCAAAACTACCCCAAAAATGTTGGCAAAACATAAATAATCTACTTAACCCAGGCTATACCCTAACCTCTCCACCATCTACCTCTAATGTAACAAGCCCAATAGCTACACAGTTTAACAACCACTTTATAAACACTATCACATCACTCCTTGATAACCAGACTAATCATCCCCTCACTGTACCCTCTCCATCTGAAAATTACCCCAACCCCTTCTCTTTTATCCCAATCCAAACTAGCTACATAAAAACCCTACTTTCTAAGCTCAGACCCTGCTGTCTAGCAGCAGATTGACTACCTAATGAATTCCTTAAACTCGCGTCACCCTCAGTTACCTATCCCATTCCTATACTAATCAACTGCTCAGTCTCAGAAAAATATGCCCCCTATCTTTGGAAAATATCACACATCATTCCCCTACATAAAGGTGGTCCCTCTAAAGAACTAACAAACTACAGTCCCATAGCCATGCTCTCCCCTCTAGCCAAAATCTTAGAAAAATGCATTCACTCCCATATCCTTACCCACCTTCACAGTCACAACCTCCTCTCCCCCACTCAACATGGTTTTAGGCCAAAACATAGTACCTGTACTGCCCTACTGTCCTTTACTAACACCATTCAAGGTCTCATAAATGAAGGCCAGGTTGTGTCCTCCATATTCCTGGATATGTCAAAAGCCTTCAGCACCATTTCCCACCAAATCCTACTCAAACTGTCAACCTATGGCATCAGTACATCTGCCCTGTACTTGTTCCATAGTTATCTCTCAAACTGTCAGCAAGCCACCAAATGGGAAAACACCCTTTCCTCCCTTATTCCTATCTCTGTAGGAGTAACCCAAATTTCCATACTTGGCCCCCTACTCTTTACAATTTTTACTAACAACCTCAGCTCTGCAATCCAACTAGCCTCCATAGTCCAATACACTGATGACTCCACACTTATCTGCTCAGCCCCTACCTCCAGGAAATTACAAACAAAATTGAAAACATCTTTCCAGGATATAGAAAAATGCCTCACTAACCATCACCTCATATTGAACCCAAACAAAACCAAGTGAATAGTTTTCAGTTATAACACACCCAAAACATGCCAATCCCCACTAACAATTCTCTCCACAAATGGAATCAAAATAGAGCCCACAAACCAAACCAAACTTCTAGGTGTCACAATTGATGATAACATAAGGTTTGATAGCCACATCTCCCTCACCATCAAAAAGGTGCACTCCAAACTAGGCCCCCTATATAGAGTCAAGCCTTACCTTACTGAAAGTGCCAGATTAGCCACTGCCTGCTCACAACTACTTTCCATCCTCCTCTACGTATCCCAGGTATTTGCCAATATATGTAAATCAGACCTAAGCAAACTAGAATCCAGCTACAACAAAATTTCCAAATTCGCTACAGGCCACCCTTACAGAACCCACCACTGCTCAGTACTCTTCCAACTCAATTGGTTAGAACTCCCAAACCTCCTAAACTTAAACCAACTGTCCATTGTACAGAAAATAATTCACCAACCTAACGACTGCCCTGCTCTTACTAACCTTATCCAACCCAGTAGAAATCCTAGATCACTTACATCCTCTAATAAACTAATGTTAAAGATTACCCAAGCCCACAATGCACAAGATACCTCACTCTACTCTCATAAAATTGCCAAACTCTGGAACACTCTTCCTCAATCTATAGCCAAAACCCCTAGCTATCATGAGTTCAAACAACTCCTTAAGGAACATCTAGCTAAACACTGGCTCTGCTCCTGCCATACTCCAGGCTAGTCTACCTGCTTCCAAACAACATGCCTCTCATTACTACTCCCTTCCCTCCCTCCCTCCCTAAACTAACTCATACTCGACAGCTACTGTTGTTATCTGCACTTGACTTGACCCCTAGCTATCATGAGTTCAAACAACTCCTTAAGGAACATCTAGCTAAACACTGGCTCTGCTCCTGCCATACTCCAGACTAGTCTACCTGCTTCCAAACAACATGCCTCTCATTACTACTCCCTTCCCTCCCTCCCTCCCTAAACTAACTCATACTCGACAGCTACTGTTGTATCTGCACTTGACTATTTTGCTTCAACACTATCTTGCATATAGCTGTTAAACTGCTTACAACTAAATTGCTTCCATCCTAGGCAATTGAAATGTTCATGCATTACAAACTGGACTGACTCTGTTGGCCTAAATTATGTCCTGTTGCAAATACTGCAGGGTCATACAACTGTTTTTGGAAACTTAGTTCTTTTTGGCCTTGATAATTGTATCAAACATTTTTACTATTATTTTATGCTGTTAAACATTTCAAACTTGATAACGTTTTTTAATATTGTAATTTGTTTAGATTTTACTATACTGCATGTACATTACAACATTATTACCTTTGTTAACTTTTTGCCAGTATTGTTAATTTTTCTCTACTGTATTCCAGGAGCTTTTTTCCCCGGGTCTCTGCTGAAAATGGGCCCCATGCCTAGTCAAACATTACCCGGTAAGCAAAAATAAATAAATATATATATATATATATATATATATATATATATATATATCTACTATAGATGATCGAAATTCCAAAAAGCCGATTCCCCTATGGCCATATGACCATATAATCGACTTTTGGAATTTCGAACATCGTAAAAAAACAAAAAAAAAAACAAAAACAAAACAAAAGGTGAACGTATGAGTGTGTAATTGTTGGATGTGTTGGTGTTTGTTTATGTGTGATTTGTGTGTGTGTGTGTGTGTGTGTGTGTGTGCGAGGGGCTGTGGAATTTCTGGGTGTGAGTGTACTGTTTTTTACTGTTTGTGTGAACTTGAAGTTAGTATATATAAGTCAGGGGGGTGTGGGGGAGCACATGAGGGGTGCAGGGTGGCTAGCCCCCCTGCTAATGTGTTGTGTAGGTATGTGGATGTGTGTTGTTTTGTTTTTGTGTGTTTATTTGTTTTGTAGTGTGGGTGTTGTGGTTTATGTGTGGTGTATGCTGTATGTTCGGGATTTGTAGTTTCGGGATTGTGAAGGTTCGGTATTTGAAGGTTTCGCCTTTATGGTCGCAAAATGCTGAAATTTGAGATTTCAGTATTTTGTGATTATAAAGGGGAACCATATATATATATATATATCTATATATATCTACATATATATATATATATCTATATATATATATATATATATATATATATATATATATATATATATATATATATATATATATATATATATATATATATATAGCAGCAGTGATATTTTTTCAGTTACATTACAGAATTCCTCAAGTATGCAACATAACTGTATTACAATATCTGCAAACATTTTTATAAGCTCATCTGTGTTGCCTTCGATATATCACAGTCTAGTCTTTGTTTTGTTAGTTAAGGCCTTCAGGCTGAGACTGAAGATGTTTCATTGAAATCAGTTTTCTACCCCCTGTAAACAAATTCAGTTAAATAAATCACAACAGACATCTCTATTACTTAAAGTGTATGCAGTCTAGATATCCTTAAGGTGGGCATCTTTCTTTTATCTTTCTCTAGTCTGATGACTTAAGGAAAACTTTCTCAAATAAGGCAGTCAGTCACTACTAGGTGTCTTCATTACCTTCCTTCCTTTTCCTTACTGCTCCTGTTCTCCATCCTGCATAATAGGTTTCTCTTTTACTGTCTCCCTTTTAAAAGAATATATTTAGAACTTTATAGCCTTTTATATTTTCCATCCTATAACTTTGTTCTTATAGAATATTTGTGCTCCTGAATACTATATTATGTGCTTCTCAAATCCATCTAGAACTCATTTTTCACATGGGGCTAGGATGTCACTTCAACACTGACAATCATCTCGAGCCAAGGTTTACACTGCCAGGTGGCTAACCTTGCTGCAGTTGTTCTTCTACACCACATACTCACACCTATGGCGAATTTAGAGTGCCCAAATCCCCTCCTGCATGCCTTTGGAATGTGGGAGGAAACCCACACAAGCATACAAAGCACCCCAGCCAAGAATCAAACAAGGGAACCTCTTGCTGTGAGGCAACAGCACTACCCACCATGCCACAGTGCTGCCCTTGTTGCTCACATCTCATCTTCCATGTCTCTTATGCTTTTCTGTTCCAATTTATTTTACTGGCATTCTCTCTTATATAAGTGATGACTATATTTTTTCCATTAGCAGAGTTGGTATGTCAACATTCTTTTTAACAATAAATGTTTGCACTTGCTTTCTCCATTTGTACTACATATGATAATATTGATGATTTAGTTTACTGATAATATTGATAATTCACTTTACTGCTAAGTGTCAATGCACATCTCAACCTGTTGTGTTGTTTTGCAAAAGTATTGCATATTTCAGACACTGTTTAGCATTTAAATATTTTATATTTCCGTGGTGAAAGAAGCTGCCAGGTTAAATAAAAAGGGTTTTCATGCTATGCTAGTGGACAGTGGGAACTCTGCAGAGCTGACTGACATATACAACTTACCTAGAAATGTAGCACCTATTATAGTCAATAATGCAAAAGCCTGGGCAGCAGACAAGTTGGCTTCAAAGTTGTGCTAAACCATCATGTGCCACAGCTGGAGGAAGTGAGTTATTGTCTAGCTTTTCTCAAGAAGGGTAAAGAAATGCTAACTTTAACTGGTGACATGACTGAAAAGTGGAACAAACACTTTTAGGGACTCCTGATTGCAAGGGAATGACCTTCTCTGAGAAATCGGTAAAAGAAACAGATGGTGTAATTGAATCAATTGCAGGAGATGAGATCACCAGAACAGTCAAGCAGTTCTACTGTGACAAGTTCATGGGAGTGGATGGGTCCTCCGGAAATGCTGATACGCTGAACACTGTTATGGTTTTGTGAATAACATGCCATTTTAATGTTTCATGGAAGGATGAGAAAGTACCTCTGGTCTGGCAAATTGAGTAGTGGTCTCTCCTTCCAGAAAAAGGACAGGAATGCATGTTCCACTTGTAAGATAGATCACACTCCTTAGCCTCCCTGGGAAAGCATAGGCCTTACATATTGGAAAGTAGACTTCATCCAACAGAAGCTGCATGGATTCCATTCTGACTGTGTTTCAACTTTTTTCCTTTCACAAATATTGGAAGGGTCATGAGAGTTTACCTGTACTATCTACATCTCTTTGTAGGCTTGGAAAAGGCATATAAGTGTGTACCCTGATGTGCCTTATGGCTCCCAGGCCCAGTACTGAATTCCATTCAGTTACAGTATTTGATGAGTGAGAACTGTGCCCAATGCTTGTTGTAAAGCTGAAGATGGATGTGGGCAGAGCATTCTGTGAAGACTGTGTCTTATCTCTCTCTCACGTTTTGATTTGCATGCACAGGTCAGTAGCCAGTCTGGGGAGATGAGGGTTGCATATTTGCTATTTGTTGATGATCCATCTTCTTAGCATCACATGACTGATCCTCAGCATGTCCTGGAATCATTCACTTCTGATTGTGAATTAGCTGGAAAAGAAAATCAGCAACGCCACATCACAGGTCATATTCCCGCCTGCAAAATAATGGGTTCATCTCTCCAGCTGATAGAGGGAGCAGTTTCCTTGCTTTTGTTCATGAGTGATGGTACATGGAATTAGGAATTGATTAGTACATTGGTGCAATCGTGTAAGCACTGTAGACTTTAAACTGGACTGATAAGATAAAACAAAAGCTGAGTCATCAGACAGAGTTCTCATTTTACCAGTCAATCTATGTTCCCCACCTTCACCTATGGTCATGAGCTATGGATAATGAGCAAAATGACTCGCATAAAAGCAGCATAAATGAGGTTCCTTTGCACAGAAGCTGGGCTCACTCTCCATTATAGAGTGAGAAACTCAACAATTCAGAAGGACTGCAGTGTATAGCCACTTATTTCTGGGGCAGGACGGGTCAGTTGAGGTGAGTTAGGCACTTCTTGAGGATGCCCCCTTCCCCAAGCACCTCCCATGGGAAGTGTACCAGGGACAGTCCACTGGGGAGGGCTTCAGAGCTGAACTAGGACACCTTGGAGGGATTATATCTCTTTCCTGAGAATGCTGGAGGATCTCACAAAATGATCTGAGACTGTTACTGGGCATACCACTCAACTGTCCAGATTTTTGCCACATATATTTTGGTCTATTCCTCATAAAATGTGTGGTTTTCTGGCAAATCACTGGGATAATCTGAGGATAGAAGTCACTAAATAATGACATACATCTGAGTTTCAGACTTCAAATCCTTTAAAAAATGTAGGTTAACATAAACCATGTTACTCTAGCAAATTTCTAAAGTCATAAGAGCAATATTTAAAATCTGCCTAATTCTGGGCCTTTGCCCCCCCCCCCCCCCATTGTGTCAGGCGTTTCCAGATTTCTTGCAGACATTGAGAGGTATATTATTGGGGTGACAGGAAAAGGGTAATCTGCTCATCCATATTTAGCTTGACAGTACTGTAACCTTCAACAGGACAAGTGGTGTAGAAAATGATGATTATAGTGAGGATTCAGATTTTGTTAACCTGGTTAGCACTATAATGAAGAGTCCTTTTTATAGAGGATCCAAGGAGGAATGCTATTACATATGAAAAATGCGTATGAACAGCTGTCACAAAAGCCAGGATATATGTTATATAACTGAAGATGTCACACAAGTAAGATGCATGATATGTGTAGAACCCCCCCCCCCCGTCTTAGGCTTATGTATAACTAAAGACAAACATAACCTGTGAATCATGTTGCCATGATATTGTTCATGCAAGCATACTTACACAACAGCATTAATGAAGACACTGGGATGGACAGAGAGTGAGATAGTGGTTAGCTTAGTAGATATAAATGTCAGTGAAAGAGTAGGGACTTCGTTTACTGCAGAACTTAGACACAATAATGAACTCATGCAATCATAGTTGGAATTAGACTTTTGATCTTATATAGAAATCCCCTAAACGTTTCCAGTGTTGCACAAGCCAGTGCTCTACCTATGACCCAAAACATCCCTCTTCCTAACAACAATACCCTCCACTTTGTCATGCCCTACTTGCTACCATCTTCATCATCATGCATAGCAAAGTGCAATTCCTTCATCCACAGCATCCTCTCTCACATTAACAGATATGTAAACACAGACATCCTGGGTGACTTTAACTTTCTTGGACCAGAGAGCAATATCATATCAGAACTTCTTGCAGATTTTGTACCTCTTACAACTCATTAAAGCCACACAGCCTAATCCTTCCTAAAACCAGCACTCTATTCTGGACCTGCTCATAACTAACCCTCACACATTTAACATATCAGTTCACCTATCCAGCTTCAATGGCCACTATAATCTCATCACTTTCACTATTAATGACCTTAATACTACACTCCCTCCTAGGCTTCTCTACTTTAGACATAAATCCCAACAGAGCATCACCAAACTAAAAAATGCACCTCACTTCTCTTGACTGGTCTTCCATTCTTTCATCTCAGGGCCCAATCTCTTCAGTAGAAAAATGTACCTCTGTGTTATAGACCCTTCAGAACAAATTATTCCCAGTAATTTAAAAAGAAATGTACCCAGTGGGTTTTCAAATAACTTAAACATCTCTTACAAAGGTGTGATGAAGGTTGGCATAATTGGAAACAAAACCCTCTACCAGAGACCCATAGCCATCACACCACACTTGGAAATTCAGTTCAGCAAATCATATGAAGAAATAAAGCCAAATAACTCACCAGAAAAGCAGCTCTCCCTATGTATCTCCCCCAAACATTTCATGAAAGAAGTGAAACTTCTAAAGGGACTTACACCTCCAAACTAACACACATTCCAAAACTGCATTTCATACAAAAATATCCACTTAATTATGTTTAATGTTCTACAAGAATTCAGTACCTGCCCAACCACATCTCACATTCCTTCATCTGTTCATACTGCATATGACTCCTCTCTATGTGTTCTCTCCCTTTATTATTTTCAGTGAATTTCTTACAAAGACATGGAGTTATAGACACCCAACTCTGAACGTACTTTCAACACTGTTCCTTTTCTCAGAGAAAAAGAAGGGTTTCTGGAACCACATAAATGTAATTCTTTTAAATGTGGACAGATAATCTAACTGGCACTCTTTTCATTGATCCTCTCCGGCATTTGGACCACTCCATATGACTTTCTTATTTCACTCATATATGAATCCGTATGCAATCTGCAACTGCTTTAAATATTTCCTTTCCAGTAGAAACTTCATAGTTAAAATTGGATCTGCTACAACTCCAGAAGCTCCAATCAATCAAGTGGACTACAAGGCTCCATTCTAACACAGCTTCTATTTTCTGCTTTTATAAACAAACTTCCATATGCTCTTCATACTCTCCTTTTAATATTATATGCAGATGACATGCTAATCTATAGATTTAACCCAAATCACTGGGTGGTGGGTTTGGCATAATGGTTAAGTTGTTCACCTCATAGGCACAAAGAACAGGGCTTCATTCCGACAATGGCTTATTGATTAGATATAAAATGGTTAGCATAACATTCACCTATGAAAAAAAACAGCTACAAGATAACCTTCAACATGTGATGCTCTTCCAATAAACTTCTTCCTAGTCCAGACATAATCAAATTGTTTTTTGGTACTCCCCAGTAACAGGCATAACCCCTCAAAACTCTGGAAATAAAAAAATCAAAATAACCTCCCCCTCGAAACCATACCCACCTTCAAATACTTGAGAATTTAATTAGACCAAACTTTATATTTTCAATCCTATATTGAGAACACCAGAACAAAAAATAACCACCTTCTATTTTGGGTCTGTAAGATTTCTAAGTTTCTGTCATCCCCAGCTAGGACTACCATAGGTAAATGTGTACTGTCTGCAGAAATGGCATTTAGCCTACCACTAACAGCCACTGCCTCTAAAAAATGTCTGTACTCTACAAACACTGTCAAACCAAATATGTCATTGCATGGCTAACTAATCACTCCACTATCTCACAATCAAAAAAGCTAACTAGATAATTATAAAACCAAGAACTGACCTCCTCCTTGGAACCCTAACCTTTAAAATACCTCATTTAGACACCCCACACTCTATTATCCCCAAAACTCTCTCTTATAACTCCCATCTCAGAAGTAAACTCATGACAGGGTTAGTTTTGTAAACTCCAAGAGTAAATTTCACTGAACCAGCCACACTTTCTCCCTGCTATCATCCTGACTCTGGCATGAGCTCCCTTTCAGTCTAAAGGATATCACACATTTGAAAAATTCAGAGCACAGTTTAGAGCATTCCTTCATAAATGGAGCCAGTACACATTTCCTAATATAGGCCATATAACATACAATCTCCTTACTTATGCTAGTAGTCTGAAAAAAACATTTTCTGTTTCAAAAGTTAATCAATAATCTAGTGTAAAATATACATATTCAACTCCTTAGCCTTTACTCACATTCTTACCATCCATTTCAAATCCTAATTTTTCTCCTCCTTCTATTGCACCTTTTTACTTGTTTAGAAAGAATAGAATGAACTGCTGTTTTATGTATTGTGCCTGGATGTATACTAACAAATGTAAAAAAATGTCAATTTTTCTGTTGTACCTGTACAACCTGGGCTGGACCTAAAGCTGTTCATTTGTTGATCTCTGCCTTACACTGATAAAGAAATCTAATAAATACATAAATTAAGTTACGCAGTGGATCTTGACTGCGTTTTGAATTGGACCTTAATTTGTAACCTGCCTAACTTCATGTGTTTAGTCATTTCGGAGTGTAGGACGTATGTGACTAGTTAATTTGGCTCTAGGCTTAGAGCACAGTAAGCCCCTAGTTAATCACCTGACTTTGTGATAGTGTACATCATTTTAGCAGACATAAAAAATTCATGTATTCTTGTCAGTCATTTAATGACTAAAACCAAGCTGTTAGACAAAACTGTTTTTATTGTGACACAGTGATGGGCAGTTGCTGGCGTTCTGCATAGAATTTTATTATAAATTGATTCCAAATCGCTCATGACCTCGTTATGTATTTCATAAATGATTATGAATCCATATTGTTAACTCGAGTAACACTTCATGCGCAAATGCTAGTGAGTTTCTGAAACATTTGTTAAATGAACATTGTTATGCATACCTACTTATTATTTTTATATTAGCTATAATTTCATTGGCTAGCTGCCCTTGTGGGTTATTTTAACCTTGTCCAATTTTCCTTTGAAAGGTGAAAATCAAACCTTGTAAATTATGTCTGGGAAGTAAACACTATAACAATTATACCAATCCCCAACTCCCAAATTTGATGCAATGTCGTTCTTCCTGGGTCATTCCTGTATATAGACATTATTCTTGAACAGTATACTTACTGGGTAAACAAAAACAAAACAAAACGATTGGCCCCTGAAGCCTGTAAAAAAATTCATATGAGATTTTCTCAATATAGAATTGAATTTCCCTTGTCTTATCTTGTCAGCATCAGTTATTAAGTCTAGTACCTTTCTTTGAGCATTTGTTTGAGCTGCTTGTATGACTTTTGCAGACATAAACCTTGTCACCTTGGCATGTGCAATCCATTCTTCTTTTCTGTCTGAGCAGGTTTTGAATATTTTGGTAATATTTTTATTAGATCAGGCCTTGTATTGATGGTACTAGACAATGAATAGAGTCAGTGTAAATGAACAGCAATTATGAATTCCTTTCAGTTATCTTTCAGCGTTATCACCCCTGGACATGGTAAACAGCTTTTAGTACAAGACTTTGCCAGAGGTTCTGCTGGAGCAATGGATCTTTGGCTTGGTTTTGAATTTCTCATGTCTTTATTTTGGCTTCATTCAGTATTTCTGAGTATGCTAAATTTTGTGATAACTCTGACAAGGTGATGGGCTTTTCTTGTGATGGAGACATTTGTCTTATTGCAAGTGCTAAAAGCCAGTGGGGTGCCAGGGAATCAGCCAGGGAATAATAAGGGAATCAGCATACACTTTTTATTTATCAAACTGTCTGAAGAATGTACTTTCTGCATTTGCTCACTAGCAGAGTATCAATTGCATTTGTCTTTTCATTCTTATGACTGATTTTAGAGATCAGAATTGTGCCTGCGTATAGCACAAAGTCTTAAAAAAAAAACATCTTCACCTTCTTTGAAGTGTTGGTCAGGATTTTGCCAGGGCTGATGTAAAACATTTCCTTGACAACCTCATTGACATAAAGTATTGTTGAGTTATAATGCTCTGATGACAGCCATGTGCTGATTTAGGCTGAGCTTGAGAAGAAAGGTAATTAAACATTTATTGGTGACAGCGAAGAATTCTGTATGCTGGTTATCTGATCATTCTTGATGACAAAGCTAGTTCTGTGAATATGTTTGAGCTTTGTAGACTTCCCTTTCCAGAAGAATGTGAAATCACCACTCTGTTCTGTCATGTGATCTGTATTTGACCATCTGAGTGATACTGGGTAGCAATATAAATGATACAACTTGCAAAACACATTGTATTACCAATAAGATGGGTTTGGGAATGAACCTGATTACCAGGGAAGCATCCAGGGCAGGACTGTAGTGTGTACCTGTGACTTGTTTCAGTAGCCCAATAAAGGAGAAATCTCAAAATGGGTCTCAAAATAGGATATCACCTTAAATCTTCTTTAATAATCATCATTTCTCTTTATCTGTCCTGTAACTTGACAGGGTAGTCTCACAGTACTATGATTAATCTGCCTTTGATGTAATGCATCGCAGGGGGAACATGCACACCTTTTGTTTTCTTGGCTCATTCATTGGTTGAATAGAGCAATGGCTAAGGGGTAGCTGCTTTGGTATATGGAGGGGTAGTTACTTTAAACAGATTACTGGAAAATGCTGACATTTATATATTATTATAATTACTAATTATCTGTGTCCTATGAGCTCACCATTGCATTTTCCTGTGGTATTATACAGTGCTGTTGTTCTTGTTTGAGCTTGTCAGTCATGGTTCAGAATGGTGCCAAACTGTGTGGAGGGTGTTTTTCATATGGGTGGGATGTCCATTTTGCCAATGGGGCAGCGTCACTGAAGCTGATTATTAAAAGTAAGAGGTAGGGTAGAGATGAAAATGATGTCAATGTAAACTATTGTTTTGTGTTTTACAAATATGTAGATGGATGGTGGTTGTTGATTCCGTTTAACTATATGCTGTGTAATGTAAGTGTGCAATATATATCGGAAACTGTAAGAATAGTGAAATGATAATATTACTGGGTAGTTAGTTGGTCTCTCATGAGTCTGGCATTTGTGGCAGAGGATAAAGTCTAGCAGCTGATACAGAGGGTTAAGCTGTGAGCTGTAGTTGTTGTGGTATAAGGTTTGATTCCCTAAATCCTCATTTGCCTGCTGTGTGACCTTGAGAAATTCATTTAAGCAGAAAGTGCAACTGGGAATTTGGGCTAAGATCCTCAATGTTCCTGTGGCCAGCAATTGTACTAACTACCTATGAACAACTAAGGAGTCATAAAATTTGCATACATTTATTTCTGTGAAGCTTGTTTATCTGGCTGATGGTATTTTTTTTCAGCGAAGCTTGGGTGGGTGGGGTCTGGCTCTGTTTGACAGGAGCATTACATCGTGTGTACCCTGTCTGACTCCTTAATCTCATGTTTCTCTTTGCTATCACATGTGAAACTTCAGGATTGCCAGTCCCACCCCATAGCTATCAAATGAAGGGAATTGGGAACATGTCAATGGATTGACAATGTTATAAGTGAAGGTGGGAACATGTCAATGGATCGATAACATAATAAGCAAAGGTTGATCCTGCAAATTAATTTCACCAAAGACCAGGGACTAGGTATATATATAAGTCTAGTGTGTGCGTGGGGGCTGTTGTATTTCCCAGTTGGGGGTGCATGGGGGCTTGCTTCAAAGTTTGCTGAAAGTTGTTCTGGCAAATTGCATTCAGAATATTGACATTCACATTGTGTGTAACTTGTCAATGTATTGAACTGAATCTGAGGAATGATCTAAAGGTAGGGAAATGTCAAGGCAAAGAAGCCTGGCTACTACTGCAGCATGGAAGGTGGCGATCTGCTTTTGGTGTGTATTATGTCCTCATCCACTGACATGCTGTGCAGTGGGTGAGATAGGGGTATGCAGTAGACATCAAGAAGAAGGGCTGTCCAGTTTCATGGTGATGTGTTTTCTGTGTTCTGCAAATCATCTTCTGACAGCTCCCATTCATAGGTGTGGCCTTAAACATGGCATTCCCTTTAGGAGTATCTCCAGCACATCCCCCAAGATTTTCTCATTGAAACAGGACTTGCCTCATCCTTCCTTTCCAAACTCGCATTTCCTCCAGCACCCAGGCTGCAACCTGAACCTGGGTCATTTGATCACAGTTGGGACTGTATCCTTGTATGTTAAGGAGCCAACAGAAAATGTGAATAAAACTAATAGTTCCCTATTGTAATAGGTATTATGTGACATAGCGACAGGGAGGGAAGCAATATTTTAACTCTGCTGTTATTTGTCTCTCCACATACTTCCACATGCTCTCAAATGAAGCTGGTTTGTTAGGCTGAGTGAGATATGCAATGACTTCTTTGCATAAAGCTCATTCAGAAGTAACACTTTTGATGTTGGGACACGTTAATGTTTTCAGTGAAACAGTATCGCTGATGATGCTTTTAATGATGTTAGTGTTGAAGAATTGTCTGTGATCCTATTAACAACAATAATATAGTAAAACTCCATAACCTCTCCTCATTCTAGGTTAACCTTTAGGAAATTCATCACTTTATCTACCTCCTTGGTTAATCTACATTCTTCTTTTTTCACCACATATTTTGTCTACAATATAATGACCAGTACACCAGAATGAATTAGCATATATCTAATTTCTTATTACTCTGCCATACTCCCCTCCTCTTATTTCTCTAGATCTGATTTTTGTTTGCTATTTCTTAATGTTTGCTTAGAGATGATCTTTGGAAAAGCTGCCAGTAATCTGAGTGTTTATAACAATTTGAATTACTTCTTGTTTGGTACACTTTATCCCCCCCAGTTGATCATCAGCTGTTCCCAGGGCTGGTCCTCAGCCTGCAGATCTACTGATCCCTACAGAGCCACCCCATACAATGTCTGACTTATGTTCAGCGCTGGTGAGGCGATTGAAACTTCTAATTTTGCACCCTGCACACACTTTTACTATCCTAGTGGATGGTATGCAATGGACTTTGTTGACCATTATCTATGCCTTTGCATGCGATTCTGCTAATCCCTTACCCACCTTACAGATAACACCCCCCATCTCCCTGGTCTCCATCTGGGATTGACCACTAGGGTGTGTCCAAGTGCATGCACTCACACACCAGAATGGACATACCCATCCTCTCTGTCTGTGCTGTCAAATTCCCAAACTGCTAATCAAATTTTGGTTGCATGTGCTGTTTTCAGGATTTTATCCCTTTGTGTCACAAGTACAGATTGTAACAATCTGTATTTCACAGTTATCAATGATATTTCATATAGCTGATCTTCTAGTAAAGTTGATGCTTACATTTCCTTTGAATGAATTGTGAATTGTAAGACTGAATGTCTGTACTACCATGAATCAGATGAACTATCATTTGTTTATGTGGTGTGTTATGTGTTTAATAGTATATACGTTATATACAATCCAAATATATGTAATCACCTTTGTTATTTTGTTACACACTTACACACTTATGGTAATTTACTGTGGTATTTGTGGATTTTTTTTCCCTAGGCCACCTATGAAACTGAGCCTTTGTTTAGAAGGGCAATTTTTGTTAGTTAAAGAATAATTAGCTAAATAAAATGAAAAAGGACAAGGCTTTGCATTAAGGCTGCATGATATATAAAGCTGCCCAGTAATTGTAGATTACTGGACCATGTCCATGCTAGAAAGTAGGGTTGGGAGGGTGGCCTAATGGTTAAGGTGTTTGCCTTACAAACACAAGGTGCAGGGGTGGAGTCTCACAAGGGATAATTGGCTAGGCTTAAAATGGCTCACAAGGGCAGCTAGCCTAGTATGAATCAATGAAACAGCCAACTGCCAGATAGCTTATTGATGTTATTTTCTTATTTAAATAATTTGTATTTTAAGAAAAAAAACTAAAAATGAGTACTTGGGAACAGTTAATTGCAAAACAAGCATTTATTTATGTGTCAAAAAAATATACAAATAAACAAAAAGATACACTCGGGAACAGTCAAATACTAAAGAAGCATTTTAACCCAGATAAAGTGGATCCATTTGAAGAGAAACACATTAGAATTTCATCGATGCTTGGCTAGTTATAGATGCTGGGAAATTAAATGGAAAGCTGATAGCTGGCAAAAGTGAAACCGTGTGGAGTACAGCAAGCTGGGTGGTCCACAAATGCAGGCCAGCCAAGAAATGCAGGGAAACATGAAAATAAAGGAGATAAAGTGCCAGAAAACACAGGTTAATACTTCCCCAGCTCCTGTTACTAAGTGAGCAGAAATCTGTGTTTTAGATTAACTTTTTAGTTCTGCTGTTGCTGTAATATAATCAGAGCCAAATGGAAATCACATGTGATTTCTAGGAGTACCCAGTCAAGGCTAGATTAAGATGAATGTTACTAATGGCATAGGATCATAGGAGGTTATTAGGCTATTGGCCCTGAGGCCCTTATAAGCCTAGCCAAGAATTTTATTATTATAGCTTATTATTAATAAATGCAATTGAATAGCTGAAATTAATTTAGATTAAATGTACATATTATTTAATAAAATAAATATATTAGCTTAAATAATAACTGCATTTTTAGTTAATGTGCTGCCCTTTGGTAATACATTACAAATGTCATTTAACATCCACTTGACCTGTTGCCTCTACTCTGAATCATTGTTCTGTTTTGTGATTATTTGGCCCAGTTCATTGGCTGAGAATAGTCACATCTGGCCAGCATACTATCATGATTAATGAAATAGATAACTTAATAACAAAAAGAAATCACAAAATGGCTTCCTGTTTCTGCAGGCTGATCAACTTGTAGTTGCTTGTCTGAGTCCTGAAACCGATAAACCATTTCAACCCCCTTCTGCATAAAGATGTTGAACCACCTAGACCCACACCCACCTATAACAAGCCCAAGACAACTAACAGGTTAAAGCAGCAAATGGCCCATTGTAGGCTTCAGGATCAGGACTGTATTTTTCTTCAATATCCACATCATTTATTCAGCTGTCAGATGGGTGTCACCAGACATTTTCATGCTAGCAGATTAAATGAATATCACATATTCTAACATCTGAATTTATGCAGACATTTACTGTGAATGCTAAAAGAAACAAATATTAATGTACTCAGAATGAGAATTGTCAGAATGTTATCAATGTAATCTCCAGTCTTGTGATATTAAATGAGTCTAAAGTATTATAGGAAGAAACCCAGTCATCTATGACTATTGACCTTTGGATCGAGCATTTCTTGCTGAATAGATGAGTCTCTGCTAATAATAAACATTGTGATACTGGACAGATTAGAAACAGTGCCAGAAAGGTGGCACTTTATTCTTTCTGATAGAGGCTTTATGATAATCATTTTCTAAGTCCTGTGACCTATGGAACGGTTTCCAAAGAACATAACTGAGACAAATCTTGCAGTTGTATAGAAGCGTCGCACAACATTAGAGTTCGTTGAGACTCCTTTTTACAAACAGCACCACTTACACATAGAACCACTCTGATTAACCTGGTTCAAAGTTATGGGGAGGAATTCAGGTTAAAACTGATTACTTTTATCATTAACAGCTATAGAAATTACTCTAGCTGGGAGGAAGGGTATTGAATAGGGGAAATATGTTTACCTTAGAAACAAATAATATACAGGAAGGAGATGGGTCAATTAAAAATATATTGTGGGTGCAATATTCCATAAGTTTTTTAAACCTTCTAGGAAGTACAGAATATTATAAGCAATAATTCGAGACTTATTGTTGCAGAAAAGAGGAAAATCCCAGCATGCAAAAAAAACTCCCTTACCAGCCTCAGTAAAAAGCTGAGATCCCTCATAAAATCCTCCAAAGTTAGTTACAAAAATAAAATTGCCAAAGATTCCAAAGACAACCACAAGGCATTCTATAGCTATGTCAAGAATCTAAATGGCAATGCTCAGATCTGCTCTGACCTACAACAGAATGGCATTAAATATACTGATCCCAAGGATATTGCCAATATCCTGGCAGATCGATTCAGTGCAAACTTCACCCCCTCTCACCCCCTAAAGGGCCCATCTCAATACCGAAAGATTGCCACATTCCGGTAATAACATTCACACAGGTAAAAAACGCACTCTCCAAAGCGAAGAATACAGCATCCATGAGACCAGACGACATCCCAGGCTGTGTACTACATGAACTACAAAATGAATTGGCACCTCACTTAAATGTCATGTTTAATCATAGCTTTACCTCAGGCTTCATGCCCACTGAGTGGAGCACAGCTACAGTTATCCCACTCCACAAGAGGGGGTCCATCTTGGATCCCGGGAACTACCGCCCCATCAGTTTGACATGCCTGATCTGCAAGGCCATGGAACATATTATCATGGAACTTATAAACAAAGACATTGGCAACCTTCAAATACTGGACCCCACGCAGTTTGGGTTCATGAAGTGCCGATCTTGTCTCCTGAACCTGATTGACTTCTTCAAATCAGTCTCCAGAGCCGTGGACAAGGGTAAGGTGGTCTACACAGCCTATCTGGACCTCGTCAAGGCCATTGACACCATCCCCCACTCTGGAATCATAGATAAACTTACTAAGCTGGGCATTAATCCCTACATCACTCGATGGGTTGCTAACTGGTTTACTGACAGAACCCACACTGTAAAAGTAGCTGACTCCAAATCCAGCTCCAGACAAGTGACAAGTGGAGTACCTCAGGGTTCAGTCCTGGGACCACTCTTGTTTGGCATCTACTTCTCTGAAGTACAGGCCAACACTAAAGGACTCTGGTTAACAAAGTTCGCAGATGACTGCAAACTGGGAGCCATTATTGAATCCCCAAATGATGTGGATATTCTACAAAAGGGCTTTACAGAAACAGATGCTTGGTGCCAGAGCCATGGGCTCAAGCTCAATGCCAAGAAATGTATAGTTATCCCCTTTGGGAAAAAAAACATGTACCCATGAATTACCACATAGGTGGCAGTACACTAAACGCTGAAAGTGTGATAAGAGACTTAGGGACACAGGTGGACAGTGGTCTCACCTTCGATAACCACACTGCCACAACAGTCAGGAAATCCTTCTATGTGGCACACCTCATCACTAAGGGCTTTTCATCCAGAAAAAAGGAGGTCACTGTCCCACTGTACTCATCCCTCATTAGACCCATTATAGAATACAATGCCCTGTTTGGTATGTACCTCACAAGATATCTGCAATACTGGAAAGGCCGCAGAAATACCTCACTAAAAGAATCACAAGCCTAAAGCAAATTCCCTATGCTGACCATCTAAAAAAAACTCCACCTATACTCTGTCGCATATCGTCTACTCAGAGGTGATCTCTGCTTAACATGCAAGACCATGCTGTTGGACCTGCTACACTTAAAGAAATCCCAATGCTTCAGAGCCACACACTCCAGGTATCTAAATGTTGTCATCACAATGAACAAAACATGCTGGAGGGATAGGTTCCTGATACAGAGACTCCCCAGTCTCTGGAATAGACTGCCCATACATGTCAAGCAGAGGGCCTCTTTGGCCCTCTTCAAAAGGAACCTTGATGATTGGATGGGAGATAGGAAATTCACCCTGGGGATCACGTCAGTTGCCCTGCTAGACAGGAGTCCAGGGAAGTAAAGACTGTGGGAAGAAATAGCCAGGGAATTGTTATGGCTAGGCTTGTATAGGCCTTAGGGCCGATAGCCTAGTACCAACCTATGAACCTATTACAAAACTGAAAAATGAGAATATACTACATTAACAGAATAACTTTTGTACATTTTTCTTTGCTTTTGGTTTCCAAAGCAGAGACCTTGGTCATGGTCTCATTTCCACTCCAAATACTTTGACACTTTACCGTATTTTATGACATCATACACTACTTGGGGCCTCCAAAAGAACTTCT
Source organism: Protopterus annectens (assembly GCF_019279795.1). NCBI lineage: Eukaryota > Metazoa > Chordata > Ceratodontiformes > Protopteridae > Protopterus > Protopterus annectens. The sequence goes on along the minus strand of NC_056747.1, from coordinate 1,202,291,775 downwards.
GTATCTGGGAAAAGTATCCATATAACTATTTCAAATGTTGCCCTTGCCTTGATGCTAGAGAAAAGGATGACTAAGAGAATTGGGTGGAACTTAAAATTAATTGAATGGGTAGAGTCTCCTTTCAGTTCTTTTTGTTCTGCCACTACTCCCCAATATTTATCACACTTAAGTGCAATGCTTCCAGGTACATATGGGACCACTAAAATTGTGGTAGAACCTAGAGCCCCCCCCCCCCATCTTGGAAGGATAAGTATGCCAACTGAAATTCTATGATCATAAATGCAATTCTCATCAGAATGTAGCATAGTGAAATTGGAAGTGTGAGTGAGGGAGAATATGTTCTGACTCTGGGGGTAAAGACTTCCTGTAAAATATGCATTAAAAAGGGCTAAAATGTTGCCAAATAATGAATAAAGAGAGCATTCATTCTAATTCAGTAAGTGCTTTTGATCTGTAAGTAAAAGATTTTCAGACTGAAACCTGTCTTTGTTCATCAATTGTCACATTTTAGTCTTTTTTTGGTATTTTGGTATTTTAGTACATGACAATTAGTCTGTTGGGCCTTTTTTGTTTATTATTAGCTGTTTTTTGTGTGAATTGCAATTTATATTTTGATACGTAGGGGACATGTAGGATCCAATCAAATATTTCTGTTAGCAAACTGAAAGACACCCACATTCAGTGTTCCCCCTCTCAGAATTGCTCTCCAGCAGCCTAAGTCCATTGCTACACCAGGGCTGTTGAAGATACCGATGGTCACTGTACCAGGGGGTCAGCAAGTAACTCCCCTTATAAGTCTGATATAATGTTTTCTGCTAAAAACTACAGAAAGTATAGTCATGAATCATGACAGCAATTTCTTTTACACATGAACATTTTGGTAAATAAAGGACTTGGAAGTAGTGGTAATAATTGTAGTCACAGTAGTAGTGGCAGTAGTAGAAGTAGTAGCAGTAGTTGTATTAACAGCAGTAGCAGTAGTAATGGAAGTAGTAGTAGTAGTAATAGTAGTCACAGTAGTAGTGGCAGTAGTAGAAGTAGTAGCATTAGTATTAACAGCAGTAGTAATGGAAGTAGTAGTAGTAGTAATAGTAGTCACAGTAGTAGCAGTAGTAGAAGTAATAGTAGTAGTAGTGGCAGTAGTAGTAACAGTGGTAGCAGTAGTAATGGAAGTAGTAATGGTAATTGTAGTCACAGTAGTAGTGGCAGTAGTAGAAGTAGTAGCAGTAGTAGTATTAACAGCAGTAGCAGTAGTAATGGAAGTAGTAGTAGTAGTAATAGTGGCCACAGTAGTAGTGGCAGTAGTAGAAGTAGTAGCAGTAGTAGAAGTAATAGTAGTAATAGTAGTAGTGGCAGTAGTAGTAACTGCAGTAGTAATGGAAGTAGTAGTAGTGGCAGTAGTAGAAGTAGTAGCAGTAGTAGTATTAACAGCAGTAGTAATGGAAGTAGTAGTAGTAGAAATAGTCACAGTAGTAGTGGCAGTAGTAGAAGTAGTAGCAGTAGTAGAAGTAATGGTAGTAGTGGCAGTAGTAGTAACTGCAGTAGTAATGGAAGTAGTAGTAGTGGCAGTAGTAGAAGTAGTAGCAGTAGTAGTATTAGCAGTAGTAATGGAAGTAGTAGTAGTAGTAATAGTCACAGTAGTAGTGGCAGTAGTAGAAGTAGTAGCAGTAGTAGAAGTAATAGTAGTAGTAGTAGTGGCAGTAGTAGTAGTAACAGCAGTAGCAGTAGTATTGGAAGTAGTAGTAGCAATAGTAGTGGCAGTAGTAGAAGTAGTAGCAGTAGTAGTATTAGCAGTAGCAGTAGTAATGGAAGTAGTGGTAGTAATTGTAGTCACAGTAGTAGTGGCAGTAGTAGAAGTAGTAGCAGTAGTAGTAGTAACAGCAGTAGCTGTAGTAATGGAAGTAGTAGTAGTAGTAATAGTAAAAGTATTAGTGGCAGTGATAGAAGTAGTAGCAATAGTAGAAATAATATTAGTAGCAGTAGTAGTGGCAGTAGTAGCATACCTCTCAACTGTACAGATTTTTGCAGAATGCCCAGATGTTTGCTTCACATTTTTGGCCTGCTTTTCATAAAATTCTGGCAAATTAGTGGCAAATCATTAAAGACTGAATTTCCTGACTGTAGGAGGGTGAGAGGTATGAGCATACCTCTCAACATCTTGGAGCAAGAAATCTGGACAAAGCCATATATAAAAGTGGGACAAAGGCCCAAAAATAGGGACAATTTTTAAATATTGCTCTTACAAACTTAGAAAGTTGATAGAATAACAGGTTTTCCATTAGCATGTATTTTCTGAAGGGTATGATGTCTGAAACTCAAATGTTTGTCATCATTTTCTAACTTCTACCTTTAATGGCTTGCCATTAATTTTCCAGAAAACCACAATTTTATGAAAAACTGACCAAAAATATGAGGCAAAAATCTAGACATTCTGCAAAAATCTGTACAGTTGAAAGGTATAGGTATGAGTAGCAGTAGTAACAGCAGTAGCAGCAGTAATAGAAGTAGTAGTAATAGTAGGAGTAGTAGTGACTGTAGTAGAAGTGGTAGCAGCAGTAGTAGCAATAGTAGTAGACGTTGTAGCTGCAGTATTAGTGGTAGCAGTAGTAGTAATAGTAGTAGCAGTAGTAGTGACAGTAGTAGATGTTGTAGCCGTAGTATTAATGGTAGCAGTAGTAGTAATAGCAGTAGCAGCAACAGTGGCAGTAGTAGCAGTTGTAGCCGTAGTATTAGTGGTAACAATAGTAGGAGTAGTACTATAATTAACATACCTTCTGAGTCCACCTCTTTTACTGAGTACCTGATGGCACTAGACTCTAAAAGAAACTCTCTAAGCTATCATGTTATGCTTCCTAAACAGCAGGAAAAAGTATAGACCACCCACATCCCCCCATTTCATTGTTTAAATACTGTAAGTATTTATGTATATATATATATATATATATATATATATATATGTGTGTGTGTGTGTGTGTGTATATATATATATATATATATATATATATATATATATATATATATATATATATATATATATACATAGATTCACTTCATAATTTCGAAATACTGAAATCTCGAATTTCAGTATCTCCAGACCATGAAGCCAAAAATCCAAAAACCCGAAACCCCAGAAGCGCGAAATTTAAAATCGCGACTTCTACACTAAACATACCACAGACACAAACATACAACTCCCTTCACATACACAAACACCTACCCTACAAGAAGGGGGAAAGCCCCCCTGCACCCCCATGTGGGGGGCTGTGCCCCCCACACCCCCCTATTTAAATATACTAACTCCGAGGTCGCACTACATTGACAAACACACAAAAACACCACCACACAAGCTACATTCCCCTCACACACACACATCACACTAACAAAACACACAGACACACACTAAAGACCCTACCCAAAACCCGTAAAACACAAACACTTATCTACATCTCCAACCACCCACTCACACACCACAACACCAGAACCGCTAATTCAAAATCTCCGAACTTCGGGATTTTGAATTTTGCGCTTCTGGGATTTCAGTATTCTGCAGCCCTTCTGGTCTCGGGCTACTGAAATTCGTGATTTCAGTAGTTCGAAATTCTGAAGGGAACCCATATATATATATATATATATATATATGTGTATGGGTCTGCGTTGTATTATCGAAAATACGGTTCATCGAACCGTACTTCTAATAACTGATTTCTGCAAAAGTGCATTATATCGAAAATGCACTGTCGCGGAAAAATAAAAATAAAAAAAACACACTAAATACAATTATGCAGGGGGGCAGTCCCCCTGCTGTCCCCACACCCCCTACTTTAATACTCTCAATCCAAGATTGCACTACAGTGGGGAAAAGGGAATATTCCCTTATCCCTAATGTACCACAATCTCAACAGTTGTACATCAACACTACAAGTTGATGTACAACTAACGTTACATGCCAACTGCAATTTTTTTTTTTTTTTTTTGATTTTCTTTAGCGAAAGTGCATTTTCGATAAAATGCACTTTCACTAAAGTGGGTCTGCAACCATACTTTCGATGTAACAACTAGGACCCATATACCTATATATATATATATATATATATATATATATATATATATATACAGATATTTGGGAGTACTATAGATGTCGATCAATAGCAGTTTAGTCGACAGCGTGTGACTGACTTAACAGATGGTCAATAAATTTGTTAGATCACACAGTTGTTAGGACTGGGGAATATTCTGAGTTAGTGTGATTTCACGTTTAATATATATAATTAGTAGGTATGCCCGTACACATGGGGGTACCAGGGGGCTTGATTTTTCTTTTTTTGTTTTGCTTTTTTTTTCAGATTTTGCATGCTCTTAGGTTGTTTCTTGATGCATGCATACCAGTGTCAACATTGGTGTTTTTGACTATGTAGTCGATGTTTTTGTGGTTAACTTTACTTTAACCATCTGTAGTCCAGCTTAAATGTTGGAAATGCCATTCACCAATGTGCTTTTTGTGAGATCTCGGAGTTGGTATATATAATTAGCAGGGGTGTGGGGGGCTGTACTAAAGGGAGTTTAAGGTCTGGCATTTAGGACGTTCGATGCTTAGTGTCATCAGTGTTCTAATATAGACCCTATCTATCTATCTATCTATCTATCTATCTATCTATCTATCTATATGGATCTACTTCACTTGACCTAAAACTAATTTGACTGACACCCAATTGATCTAACTTTCATTTTACCTAAAACTCATTGGACTGACTCCCATTTCACCAACATTTAAGATATAGGCTTGTTGTGGGTTTTCCTTCAGCTGTGACTTGCTTGTGGTAAAAAGAATTTCTGTAACTACAGTGCTGACTGTTAGAATTCCAATAGTTGTGTAGAAAATAGTGTTGTAGTGTTTCTAAATGTGGGTATATCTGGTTACATTTTATGGGAAGTATCTAAAGTAAATGGCGGATGTGTTGTATGTTCCCAGCAATAGTGGCAGTGTGTGGAGTACTGTAAGGCAAGTAAAATGTATATGCCTTTTTCCCCACTGTAGTGCGATCCTGGAGTTACTATATATAGTTGGGGGGGGGCACAGCCACTTAGTTTGGTTGTACATTGTACCGTTTCTGTTAACAGGGTTAGTAAGTAGTTTTTAAGTTCTGAAAGGGTTAGTTATTGGTGTTATAAGTGCGCTTGTCTATGGTTTAAGATTTAGTATGTTGAAATTCAGCATTGTAAGCTGTCGGTGAAATGGGAGTCAGTCAAATGAGTTGTCAGTCAAATGAAATTTAGGTCATTTGGGTGTGGGTCAAATGGGTGTCAAATGAGTTTTAGGTCAAGTGAAGTAGACCCATATATATGTATGTGTATATATATATATATATATATATATATATATATATATATATATATATATACACACATATACATATATTAGATGTCTGTAACCCCCCCCCCCTGTTTAATGTAAAAACTGGGCTCATGTATTAGGTAGACCGCTTCATCTCCTTTTACCTAAATTGCTAAAATGCTGTTTGCGACAGAGAGGTGAAAATGCCCTATGATCCAGGTGACCCGAGTTTAATTAGTGACTTGAACACCTGTTGGTGCTGGGGTGGGGGAGGAGAAGAATACTTTTAGCCTCCTTGCTTATTTTTGGGTGAGGAATTTAGTGTGTGCTTGAGTCAGTCCTCTCAAATGTTTTTTTTTTATGTTTTTTCAGGCTTGATTTACCTCTGCTGATGATGTACCTACTTTTGGAGATGTGTCCCTATTTTCAGGCTTGATTTACCCCTTCATTCAATTATCAGAATCCCTATCATCACATGATTTTTGAAGCAGTATAATACAGAGAAAACCACAGTGCATAATCAACATATTATTTTGCACAAATAATTTAATGAAAGAGGGCACACATCTTACATCTCATTTTATCAGAAGCAAAAAATGAATTACTTTGTTTAGTAGAATTTTGCAATACTGTTCATTAAAGTCTACAGATTTTACAAAGTCTCGTTGATAATCTACTTAACACCGAATGCGTGATAAGAGACCTTGGGACCCAGGTGGACACTAGTCTGTCCTTTGATAGTCACATCGCCACAGTAGTCAGGAAGTCCTTCTACATAGCACACCTCATCATAAAAGGGTTCTTATTCAGGAAAAAAGAGGTCATTGTTCCCCTCTACTCATCACTCATTAGACCCATTCTAGAGTACAACGCAGCTTTTGGAATGTACTTCACAAGACATCTGCAGCAGCTGGAAAGGCCACAGAAGTACCTCACAAAGAGGATTACTGGCCTCAAACAAATGCCCTACACTGACCGCCTCAAAAAACTCCATCTTTACTCCGTAGCATATTGCCTACTTTGAGGTGATCTCTGCCTAACATACAAAGCTATGTCAAACCCAGAGCTGTTGGACATGCTACACCTAAAGAAATCCCAATCCCTCCGAGCTACACGCTCTAGGACCTAAACCTTGTCACCAAAATAAAACAGGACATGCTGGAGGGATAGATTCCTGTCCCAGAGACTTCCTATACTCTGGAACAAGCTACCCATCTATGTCAAGCAAAGTTTCTCATTAGCACTCTTCAAGAAAATTCTTGATGAGTGGATGGGAAATAGGAAATACACCCCAGGGATCACTTCTATGGCTTTGCTCGACAGGGGCACTGGAAAATAACTTTCTTGGGTGGCGTAAGCTATGGAACCTTGCTGGCTAGGCTTATGTAGGCCCTTGGGCTGATAGCCTAGTACCTACCTATGAACCTATGTGCATATATTTTTCCATCATGTTTGTCACTGTTTTTCAGATGTGTTTTTGAGTAGTATCCCACATTCCTACAGCAAACGGGAAGATTTAAATCATATTTGGTATTTGATTTTTATGCTTATTAGATGGCTAGATTTTTGGGTGTATGTTTCTACTTTTCACAGGCCTTCGTACCTGTTTTCAGTGCCTGCATGTCGAGAGGTATGGCTTCAAACACACTTTCCATGGTAGAATTCCTGGTATAGTCTAGGGATCACATGAAGGTTGCTTGTCTTCAAAAGGTGGGGGGAGGGGCAGGGCCAATTGATCATGTCACATGCAGAGGTGTCAACATGCTTCACAAAGGTGTGCTGCATGCCGCCCTCTTGGACTTCAGTACAGATCTACAGGAATAGATAGTGTTTCAGAGAAATCTCATTCCTCCTTGTGGATTAGGGTCCTGCTTCCAGTGTACTTGCCCGTCACCCTCAGGTAAAGGTGTTCACCTAAGGTGGATGAATAGGCCAGTGGGGAGCCAGAGGGGAAATTTAAAGGTCAGGCCATGACTGGAGCAGAATCCAATGCTACTTATATCTGAATCATTCCGGCTGTCTTCCATCTTAATACTAAAATAGTGCTTGCATCTATAGTGGACTCCATACTTTTCAGTAGTTAGAATTTGTGAGAGAATGCTCCTGTTTGGTAGAATCTCCACCCCTCACAAGCTCTTAAGTTAAAATAGTGCTTTTGTGCTGGCTTTGACTGTCTTCTTATTTCATTAAAAATGTTTATTAAAACTGATCTCATACATAGGACATCATCAGCACTGCCAGTACCCAAATGATAACACTTTCAGCACAGTGCCGAAATGTTCACTTGCACAAAATATAAAAACAATGTATACAAGGAATTCATGAATACACTTTTTTTTAGATCATTTTAACACAGGTAGCATTTTTCTTGGTTGGATTGGCATATGGACATGATATAAATACTCTATATGCATAAACAGATCTACATACCCCTGAAAGTTGATCCAGTTGTCAGGAATCTGAGATCCTATGTGAAAATGACCTATCCTTTGATTACCGTGTATACACTGCTGTAAATAAGTCCTTCTTCTTTCCACAGCTTATAATTGAAGGTATGGTGACCAGCTCGAGGGATGTAATCATTCAACTGTATTTGGCTCTCAACAGAATGCCCCATTTGGTATGTACCTGTCCAAACACTTACCACAACTGGAGTGACCACAATGCTTTCTCACTAAAAAACAAGAGCCAGAATCACAAAAATTATGCTGACCATCTCAGAGCCTTATCCCTCTTCTCAGTGTCATAGAGCCTACTAGGAGATGACCTCTGCTCAAGTATAGAGCCTTGGCAGACCCATCCAGTTAAATCTATTACAAATTTGCACATCCAATGGTAAAGTTAGCACCCACTCAAGAGATTTCAATCTCTTTTGCAATATAAATAGAACATGGAAAGCATACCTCTCAACCATACTGAATTTCTCTGTTTTTATCAGTTTTAAGGTCCAAATAATGGGGTGCCATCATTCCCGAGTGGCACCCCTTAATTTTCAAATTCCTTGGCTTTTTTTATTTTTTTTATTTTGTTTTCACTTTTTTGAACTGACGTCATCACATACGTGATGACATCAGCTCCATGAACAGCCTGTCAGAATTGAGCTCAAGAGGTCAACATAACATGCGTGCAAGCATTTCCGGCTGCTCCAACCAAATTGAGAGGCTGTTAATGGTGGTTCCAACAAGCTTAGAAGGGAAGCGGGAAGCTGCAAGCAGGAATGGAACAATTAGATGAGAAGGGAAGCTGCAAGCAGGAATGGAACAATTAGCTGAGAAGGGGTCAGGTATTACGCTGCTGAGGAGGTACAGAACAAGCTGGTGACACTGATGAGGAGGTATACTGTATTATTATGCTGCTGAAGGAATGGAACAAGCTGTTCGGTTATTTCATTAGTCTGCTCTGCTGAGAAGTTTGTCTGTGTTATTTTATTATTCTGATGCTGTTCTGAAGGAACGGACTTCGGAACAAGTTCGGTTATTTCAGTAGTCTGCTCTGCTGAGGAGTTTGTGTGTGTTATTTTATTATTATTTTGATGCTGTTCTCTGTGTTATTTTATTATTATTCTGACGTTGCTCTGCCGGAATGGACTTTGGTTGTTTCATTAGTGTGCTCAGAACTAAGTTCGGTTATTTCAGTAGTCTGCTCTGCTGAGAAGTATGTGTGTTTTATTTTATTACTATTTTGACACTGTTCTGTGTGTTATATTATTCTGATGCTGTTCTGAAGGAACGGACTTAGGAACAAGGTGTGTGTGTGTGTGTGAGTGTGTGTGTGTGTGTGTGTGTGTGTGTGTGTGTGTGTGTGTGTGTGTGTGTGTGAGATTGCCCAGCAGTTGTCTTACTTGTGTACCTTTAGTTGTTAAGTGTTAGTTGTAGTTGTACCTCACAGGTGCATATCTCAAAGAAATACATTCAATGTTCAATTTGTTAATTTTTATATGAGTGCAGTACTTGGTTTTCACAAACTTTAGCATCACTGTCTCATTACTGCTTCTGCTCTGTGCAGTACGATTTCTTCAAAGTTGAAATGTGAGCCAGTCATGCTGCTTTTGAATGCAATAAACTAAATACTCAAATATGCATTAATTTGCAGCCTGGACAGTCCAGTGATTAAAAAGAGGTGTGCTGATCTTTTAAACAGCCTGTGAATAGTGACAGGCAGTATGGCATGACATTTTGTAAACACAAGGACAGGAAAAGGACAGGAAAAGGACAAGGAAGATTGAGTGTTACACTAACATTTGATTCTGCTAGAAAGATGGTGTTGGCCGAACCTGCTGTCACTTAACTTACTGACCAATCCATCCTAGCCTTCTTGGGTACTGCTGGCACCAAATAACTGCATGAGAATTGTTTGGAAATCGACCACATTTATGATATCATTCATGTGTATGCCTACTGCCTAATAGAACTGTCTGCAACAATGGGGGATATGTCTTTTTGTTAATAAGTATGTGGATACATGTGGGCAGCATGTGGTTTATGTAAATAGATCACTTAAGATGAGCCATGGAAAGGTTGTGTGCCACGGTACCCCCAAACGTGTTTGTAGCTCTGGGGTTCGTGTCTGACAGTTGTTAGACTCAGGGTTCTGTCAGTAAAATGAATATTACATTGCTAGACTTTTTAGTCCCTCTAATGCAAGTCCTATAAGCACACACGGATGTTTTTTGGGGGGTTGCTAAACCTCTTATGCATGGAGTGGACCTCCTTCGAAAGAAGCGACCGATGGCTTGGGTGTAGGTAAGGCTGTTGTGTTGGTGGTCATTTGGTGAATGTATATAAGTATTTCCTGCCTCTTTGTGGAGGTGCTTCCCATGCACTTCCTGTATACTCACATGTGATTCTGCTGGTTTGGAAACCACTGAGTGGAAAGCATGTCTTCCGAATGTTTGGGCAGAAGTTTCTTGAAGTTTGCATGTCATACCTTGTAACCTTGTTGATTTCAAAGATGATGGAAAGTGTATGCACCTCCTTACATGTGTACCTGCCTAAAATGGTACAAACTCTGCACACCTCTTGATGGTTTAGGGAGATGGAAAGGAGAATCGAAAGTGAGTGACAGACAGCAGAACAGCAGGCTTCGTGTAGTCCCAGGGTTGAATCTCTCTTTCTCAATCTGTGCTATGTGGACCATTTAAGTACTTAGAGGAAGAAGTTTTTTGTGAGAGACTGCCTTATTTAATAATAAACAAATAATCTTTTAATGTCATACCCTTCAACTATCCAGAATGTTGCAAAATGTTAATTTTTTTCCTTATATTTTTGGTGTGTTCTTCATAAAATATGCAGTTCTTTTGTAAATCATTTAGGATTAAAGCCCTAAATAATGACAGCCATTTGACTTCCAGACTTTTGTGTTTTAATATGTCTGTTCTTCAATTTGCATTTGAATTTTGGTATCCCATAATTCCACTGGAGTGGGCGGTGTTACATAATTATGTATGCACATTTTATGTTAATTGGAATATCGATTTGTACCTATTTTTCATGGGTCTTTGTCTTGATTTTTGATGTTTCGAGGTTGAGAGGTATGATGGAAAGATAGGTGTGTATCACAGAGAATACATTTTCTATATGGACAGATAGGTGTGTATCCTAGAGAATGCCTTTCCTGTATGGACAGATGGGTACATTTTTATATTTGCAGATGGGTGTGTAGCACAGAGAATATCTGTTCTATATGGACAGATAGGTGTGTATCACAGAGAATACCTTTTCGAAGGAACTGTCTTCTACTCCACATAAAAGGAAACACTTCTCTAAAAGTAATTTGGATGAATTGATGGGAAACCACAGATTTATTACTGGTTTAGCACCCATATCCTTCATGGATAGGGCAACAAGTTAATGTTATACCCACTGCTGGGATATTCATATGCAAAATATAAGGACTAAAAACTACCATGGAAAAGTAAGGCTTAAATTCTTAAGATCCTCAGAGATCAATAGCCTAGTAAGTACCTATGAACCTACCTACTGAGTTTATCCATAATAATATTACTCATTCCAGTTACAAAGTATACAGCCAATATATTAGCAGACAAATTTAGTGCTGACTTTACCCCACCTACATACTTTGCTGTACCTACTATCCATAAAAATGTAGTTTTCCCTGACATCGCCATAGGATAAGTCTTAGAATCCATGTCAAAGGCTAAAATTAATGTTTTTAATAGACCAGATGACATACCAGGCTGCATTCTCATCAGTACCAAGTATGCCAGCCTCTACCTAAACTGTTCAATCTTAATATATCCATTGGGTTTGAGCCTGATGCCTGGAGAACAGTTTTGTGAAAGGCATGTCATGTCTCCTGAATATAGTATGCTTCTTTGAAAAGGTTACAGAGGCTTTGAGCAAGGGTCACTCTGTGCATGCTGCTTATCTTGACCTGACCAAGGTTTTTGACACTATTTCACATGCTGGTACTATTAATTTCCAAGGGAATCTCTACAGAAAACGTATTTCTTCTGTATTCTTCACTTATCAGACCCATCATCAAATATAATGCTCTTTTTGACATATATAAATCAGGGAATATCACTCAGCTGGAAAGGTCGCAACAACTTTTAACCAAAAAGTTAAAGTCCTTAAATTGTTCAACATATTTATGCTACCTAGATGATGGTTTCTTCACATGGAATGAAAGCAAACATGGTAATAAAATGGAATTTTTGAAGTTCATGCATAAGTTTGATAGTAATAGACTCAGCTTTTTATATGTTAAGCTACTGACACCAGGAACAGGGAATTCATATTTAGTATTTTAGGAAACCTTTGTGTTCCAACAGCCTTAGCCAACATTCTATGGAATGGAATTTTTAAGGAAATTAGACTCTCAAGGTTAGTTTCAGAAGATGAATTATTTCTAGAGGAATTAGAAATTTTAGCTGCCATTTTCCACATTGGAGGCCTACTGAATTTCCCCTGGTTATTAAAACAACATGGAGCTGTTGAAGGAAAATTATAGGCATTAGTGATACTAATTTGTAATGAATTTGGTACTAATATGGTACTGCCTTATTTTAATAAGTACCTTTACACTAAAAACGATTTTGGTGAGAAATTGGGGCACAGTCATTAATAGGAACCCTATTAGTCATATTTTAAGGAAAAAACCCACTTTAGTTGTTAAAAAAAGTCTCATCTTCAAAGAAAAGTTGGAAAGAGGTTGGAATAGACATTAGAGATCAATGGGAGGTGATGCTAGTAGGAAAGCAAACATGCTGCCGAAATGTGACTCATGTAAGCAATGTACATTCATTAATGATGGACAAAATATAATTTTTCTAAACTTATTGGTTGTGAGGGCTTGTTTAGTTGTGAATCGGAGGTGTGATTTATTTCACAAGTTGTTTATCTTGCAAAGTGTTTTTCATATTTAAAAAAAGCACCAAGTCTGCAACTGGATTTATCTACACATTTATAGTATTAGCTGCAAGTATAATACAAATGTGCTTTTTAAACATATACAGATATTGTTTAATTTTAAGAAATTTCTCTTTTTCATTTTTGAGAGAATTTTACCAGCCCCTAAAGGCGGCAACTGGGAAAATGAAATAGAGAAATGTGAGTTGATTTGGCAGCTGAGGCTGAATGCACAGAATCCTTGAAAGAAAATATTTTGATTAATTGCTTTTAATGGGTATCTAAATTAAGATTAATGTTACTGACTGTATGATAGTTTAGAGGATTTTTAATGTATTTATTGAATTTATGATTAAGATTTTTAAACACTTGAATTTTAATATGTGTAGGTGATCCTATGATTTATGTTACATGACATTGTGTGTGGTTGGTTGATCACATAATTGTTCTGATGAAGTCTTGTCACTTTTGAAGGAAAAATGCTTAATTGTTTTATTTAAGTTTTGGCATAGACACTGGCCTAACATTACTTTTTTTGGTTATCAGTATTTGTTGAGAATTATGGCCACTTTGGACAGGTTATGTTTAGGTTCGAACAGGTAACATTGCACTACAATGTGGAGCAGAGCAATTTAATGAGCACAGTTATATTATTGTGTATATCCATCTCAAGTACTGCACTGCTTCCATTAATTAAGAGGTCATTTCTGTACAGCAGAGCAGGATGCACATTAGCGTTCCACGCTGCTATATTTTGCTTTATAGCATCATAAAGTACCATCCCCTTATGCTTTGTTGTGCTGGATAATAGTTTGAACTATATATTGCTAAGAAGAGACCTGTGTGTGGCATAAAAGGCATCCTCTGACCCATTATTAATGGATTTACTGCACATTAGCAAGTCAAATATCATTATTAATACTTGGTCTATGGATATAAACCTCTTCTGCATCAAGAGAATGGTTTGGAGGGACAGAGCATACTGATAGTGTGGAACAGACTTCCTGTCCACATAAAACAAAGTTCATCCCTGTCCATTTTCAACAGCAACTTAGATCTATGAATGGGAAACAAAAAATTTACTCCAGGACTACTCCCTCTACTACTAATGGACAGATGCAGCTCCTAAATGGTTTATCCCATGTGTGGGTCCCCTCAAATTATCTATGGTATGATCTCAGTTATTCTCATTAGGGGTAATATATAATTATAAAGCACAGGATGGGTATGGTCAATATATAATCAAATAGGATAAGTTATTTTGAGCACAAAAATGGAAATCAGCTAGGCTTAAAATGACCCAGAGGGGCCACCTTTCCATGCTAGGAATTACTGTATTGGCAGTGCTGTATTGTTAACTTGGCAGTTGCAAGCACTTACATGGCCTGATTCTACTCTTGACAATGACTTTCAGCATAGGCAATATACCTTCTGATGATTGCATAAGAAACACCATATAATGATAATACTGCAACAACTAAAACACACACACACACACACACACACACATATATATATATATATATATATATATATATATATATATATATATATATGGGTCTAGTTCACATGACTGAAATTTCATTTGACTGAATTTCATTTCACCGAGGCCATAATACCGAATTTTCAAAATACTAAAAACTCATTTGACTGAATCTCATTATACTGGATTGTAAGCCATGGACATGATGTAGGTTTCCCTTTTCCTGTGACTTGCTTGTGATAAAAAGAATTACTATAACTTATAGTGCTGATTGTCAGAATACTGATAGTCATGTAGAAAGTGGTGTTGTAGCGTTTCTAAATGTGGGTATGTCTGTTTACATATTTATGGGAAGTATCTCAAGTAATATGGCCGATATTTTGTGCATTCCCAGAAATAGTGGCAGCGTGTAGACTTCTGTAAGGTAAGTAAAAGGTATATGCCCTTTTCCTCACTGTAGTGTGATCCTGGAGTTAGTATATATAGTTATGGGGGGTGTGGGGCACAGCCCCCACAATGGGGTGTGTGGGGCATAGCCCCCCACCTAGTTTGGTTTTATATAAGATGGTATGTAAGTAGTTTTTAAGGTCTGGAAAGAGTTAGTCATTGGTGTTGTAAGTGTGCATGTTTATGATTTAGAAGTTAGTATTTTGAAATTTAGCATTGTATGGTATTATGAGTTTCAGTTAAGTGAGTTTTCAGTAAACTTGAAAATAGGTATTTTGATCTCAGTGAAATGAAAGTCAGTCAAATGCAATTTCAGTCATGTGATGTAGACCGATATATCTATATCTATATCTATATCTATAGCTATATCTATATATATATCTATATCTATATCTATATATCTATATATATATATATATATATATATATATATATATATATATATATATCTATATATTGCAATATAAAAAATGTTCAGAAAATAGTAAGGAAATTTATTAGAAGACAGTGAATGAGTTTGTCACATGTACGTAAAAGGTCAGGACTGCATCTAATTAAAAGACTTGCTAACAGGAGGGGGAAGTATAGCCGCTGAACAGCAAACTCTGAAAAAAAAATCAGGGGCAAGCATTCAGGAAAAGGGGTGCCAGGAACTGGTGAGTTCCTAATGTACATCATCTGTTGATGTTCCTTTGTCTGTTGACAACCAAGATTGGTGACTGGACTTCAAAACATTTAACTTTAGCAATATCACCACTACTGGGGTTAATGAACAGTTATTTAAAAAAAAACTTTTCACTTTAATTCCTACATGATGCCTTAATGCGGCTGATACCATAATTGAACTACATTTTTTTGTACATAAACTGTATTGCTTTGTTAATGAATGGGATTATTAATTCAGTTCAACCTACATTGTGTCTCCAGTGGAAATGTCAGTGGAAATCACCTCTACAACTCTCATTGGCTGCTCTGGAATATTGCTGTGTAAATCACATTCTAGCCTTGGTATCTAATTCACTGGAACAGAAACATTACAATTTAAACCCCAGAGAACAGAAATCATTCCATGAACTGTCACAAAACCCTGAAACTAGGATTGTGAAAGTTGACAGGGAAGGGGGGTGGTGGTGTCTGAATGGACAAAGTTGATTATATTGGGAGGTTGCAAAATCTCATTTTAAATGTTAATTTTTATTAGGGGGGGCATAAATGAAATCCAACACTCGTATCAATGTGTCAACATGGCACTTTATGATTTATTCTTGGATGGTGACAACTTTATACACAAATACATTTTTTATAGTGCAAAAAAATGTATTCCTATAATTTTTGGTATACCCAAGATTCATAAGGACAGAGTTAATCCTCCAAGGAGACCCATTATATCAGTGGGTGATTCCAAAATAAAACCCCTCGCTATTTTTGTCTACCAAAAGCTAAAGCTTTTCATCACAAATTTTTCCACTATCCTAAAAGATTCTTGGGACTTCTTTAGTAAAATCAGGGAAGTTACAACATGTGCAGAATGATGTTTTGGTCACGACAGATGTCAGGGTCTTGTTTACTCTTATTCCACAATCTATTGGCCTTGAATGGTTCTGTGACATTATCTCTACTAACATGCCAGTGTCTTCAAGGAAAGAAAGCACTATTTGTACTATGATGGATTTGGTTTTGAGCATTTTTTTTTTTTTTTTTTTTTTACATTTGAGAATGAATATTTTAAGCAATCCTCTAAAGTGGCAATGGGGGGTTGGCTTGTACTCCAGTTTTATGCTAATCTGTTTTTATGCCACTGGGAACACTTATTTCTAAGGAAAATTGAGTTCTGGCTAACTCATCCTATTATATCTTTGATTTTTCAATGACCTATTCATTGTTTGGAATGGGGATTTGACTAGACTTGACCAATTTTTTCAATAGTTTGGTTTTATTACTTCCTTCCTTTTTGGAAATTTATTTTCATGTTTAGTGTGTAGATATTTATTTCCTTGATGTATATTTATATAAGAACTTGGCTAATAGTCATTATGATTCCACCATATATAGGAAGGACATATTATTCAAGTAAATGCTTACATTTTTGTGGTGCACATTCTTTCAAACAACAAAGGGTAATGTGAAGGACATCTCATCCATCTTTCTAGAATTATATCCGAGGATGAAAATTTTATTAAGAAATGCATTTTGTTTAAGAACATGTTTCTTAATTATACTTATCCCAACAACCTATTGGAGGACGTCATTGATTTTATCTGGTCAGGTAGACTGGAATGCTATGCACCCATCTTGAGAAAATCTTTGTCAAACACCTCCAGGACAAGAATTCTGTTTAACCATATGTTACATATGGTCTTATATCATTCCTTGGATTCTGATGATGTATATCCATTGTTATGAAAAGTTAGTCCAGGTTTTCCGGAATTTTCCATGTCTTAATAGGTTTGGCACTGCACCACCTTTTGCATAGCAGTGATTGGATAACATTAGCATCTCTTTTGAGCACAGGATGGCCACTCCATCTTCTTATGGCCGTATGAGCAAATGTGATGCATGCAGCCAGTGATGTTACTGAGGGGCCACATGTGGTTATTATAAACCATCCTAGTGTTACTCATTACCAAGGTAGACATACCTGTAATACCACTGGAGTGGTTTATGAGACCCTCTGTTCAGCATGTCTTGTTTTTTATACTGGAAAAACTGAGAAGATTGAATTAAAAAAAAATTATGAGCACTTGCATTCTATTAAAAATGGCGATGAAAATAATGCGTTATTTAAACACAATTGTTGTAAGAACTTTAAGAAGTTTACTTGTTTATATGGGAAAAGGTCTTCCAGGATAACAGGTGAAGGGTGGAGGTGATTGGCAAGCTACCTTACTTTGTAGGGTATTGCCATGGCAAATCCTTTTTAAACTCTGATGCTTTACCTGGCTTGAACGAATATGTTTCTTTGCTCCAGTTTTAAACAAGAGGTCTGATTGGTTGAAACATTAAAACTTACTGTCACAGTTTGTTTACAGAGGCATCTTTTATTCTGATGAACTTCTTGTAATATGAATGAAAGTGTTAAATCAATAAATTCTGCCAAGCCCGAAGACGTTTTTGTTTACAAAAAAGTCTTCCAGGACAAATGGGGTGGGGAAGTGGGGTGAGGGGAGGACATTAGCAAACTACCTTACATTGTAGGGAGTTGTCAAGGCAAATCCCTTTAAACTCTGATGTTTTAACCTGGCTTGAATGAATATATTTCTCTTGCTCCAGTTTTCTAGAGGTCTGATACATCCTGTCATACCTACCTTTTTAGCATATTTAAGCTTGTTTTACAGGGACATCTTTTATTCTGATGAAGTTCTTGTTATAAGAACGAAAACACTAAATCTGTAAATTCTGTCAAGTGCGTCTTACTTTTTCCTTTTCTTTTTTTCTTTACTTTGTATTCATTTTGGAACATTGGCTTATGTTTGGTTTGTTTGTGCTAGTTGTTCTGTCCATCTGTCTTTCTGTTTCTCTATCTGTATATTTACTCCATGGTGTGTGCATGAAATATGTGAAACATTAAAACTTACTGTCACAGTTTGTTTACAGAGGCATCTTTTATTCTGATGAACTTCTTGTAATATGAATGAAAGTGTTAAATCAATAAATTCTGCCAAGCCCGAAGACGTTTTTGTTTACAAAAAAGTCTTCCAGGACAAATGGGGTGGGGAAGTGGGGTGAGGGGAGGACATTAGCAAACTACCTTACATTGTAGGGAGTTGTCAAGGCAAATCCCTTTAAACTCTGATGTTTTACCTGGCTTGAATGAATATATTTCTCTTGCTCCAGTTTTCTAGAGGTCTGATACATCCTGTCATACCTACCTTTTTAGCATATTTAAGCTTGTTTTACAGGGACATCTTTTATTCTGATGAAGTTCTTGTTATAAGAACGAAAACACTAAATCTGTAAATTCTGTCAAGTGCGTCTTACTTTTTCCTTTTCTTTTTTTCTTTACTTTGTATTCATTTTGGAACATTGGCTTATGTTTGGTTTGTTTGTGCTAGTTGTTCTGTCCATCTGTCTTTCTGTTTCTCTATCTGTATATTTACTCCATGGTGTGTGCATGAAATATGTGAAGGATCTTTTTTGTCATAAATGAACTATAATATGGTGTTAGGGAACAACATTTGTGAAAAACATTTCTACCTTGTACACTGTGTATATTGGGAATTATATTTTTATAAATATACCCTAATCATATACTATTCCTTAATTCTACAGTACAAGATGTGTTATTTTATCCCCAAAGCAATCCCTGATATTTTCCATTTATCATTTTTCATTTGAATATATATATATATATATATATATATATATATATATATATATATATATATATATATATATATATATATTATACATTTTTTAAATGCTGTTTCCCTTTGTTTCAGTGGGATGTGGGAACTGTGTAAGTTAGCTGTTGAATAATGCTTTACATGGTAGTAAAATCTTGTAAGTTTTTTCTGTTACACTTATGAGGTAAGTTTTAATCTTTGTTTAATAATGTCTGGTAATTTTGAGGTATCATTTTAATAGTGTAACATGCAGTATGTTCAGAAATGACAATTTTATAATTTTTTTTACATTTTTTGTTTAATTTAATCTTATTCAGAGTAGAATATTAGATTCATGTCCACAAGTAATGTATCCCTGAGCTTCTTGTGTTTGTGATTTTATTTTAATCAAGTAACAGGCAATGGCACTTTAGTGAAAATATATAACTAAGCAAATAAATAACATACTGCACATTCCAATTGTTGTTAATTACTTTATTTGACCATGTTTTATTCAAACTTCATTTCTAGATGTTGGACTTGAATGGGAGTAGTTATTTTTGTGGGTTTTCATTGCATTTTTGTGGGCAGGCAGTTTGTAAAATGCCTTTTTTCTTTGGTCGTATGAATACAACTGAGCTGAGGTACGTGGTTATAGTATGAATGTTGAATAGTAGATGCTAACATATACAGAGTAGCAATAACTAAAATATTGACCCTCTATATCTGATAATTTGTATCATGTTATTCGAGTTATCAAGTATCATAAGACTTTGTGTGTGTGTGTGCGTGTGTGTGTGTGTGTGTGTGTGTGTGTGTGTGTGTGTGTGTGTGTGTGTGTGTGTGTGTGTATGTGTCTCTGCCACATCACTCAAGACCGATGGAGAAAAGTTTCTACCATGGCCATCCTCCATAGCATCTCATTTTCAGACCTTTATTCCATACTTGTGTCAATCTTATTGACATGTTTGTCCACAGGGGCATTTAAAAAAGCCTCTTACAACAACCCAGGCTTTATTCCAGCACATGCCATTTCTTGCATTGTCTTTCTAGGAATTTTAACATTAGTGTGTTCTTGTATGTCATCAAAGCTACCCCCCATCTCTGGGTCCAGAAACTTCATTTATTTAGTCTAATGTTATTTATTTGAGTGGCTTCATGAAAACCACACTGCATTTTGTCCATTGTTCCTGGAACAAATGAATATGCCTGATGGAAATTTTCACAAAACAATATGTTTTGAATAAATGTCCCAGTAGTGCAGAGACAATGTACACATCTGTTGTACCAGTGAGCCAGGTTCAGGAACAGACTCAGGCCACTGGAAGGAGTAACCAAGTGAAGGGGATAAAAATGGCTTTGGCCTTCTCTTGTACAATGAGGGGAGGGTGCCGGGTCTATTACTGCCTGTGTGACTTCTGGTGGATATAAAATAAACCTGTGTTTTGTTGGCTCAACGTGTCCGCTATTTGGAATTCTGTGGCTGATTATTTGGATTTGTTGTATATTCCAGTGGTTTACCTCTATGTTGGTCTTATTTGTTTTGTTTTGGTGACTTCTGGTTGAGACCATGGACCTTGAAGGCCGGAAGCTGTAAGAAATGTCTAACTACATGATATCTGGATGTGCGCACTGTACATCACAACATCAGTTCACCCCGTTGCATCTGTTGGGGATCACATTGTAAAATGGTGGCTTTGGCACTTCTTCTTCTTTCGGCTTTTTTCCTGGTTAGGGGTTGCCACAGTGGATCATCTGTCCGCTCACGATTCTGTAGTACAAAAATAATAAAGCTCTGACAAATAACTTAAGAGCTTAACAAAATTCAACAAAGTCAAGTTTGAGACTAAAATAGCCACCCAAGCCAAAGCCAAGACAATCACAAGGACTTTTTTAGTTATGTTTGTAATCTTAGAAGCACAAGTTTAGAAGTGACTCCACCACAGACTAAATAACAGTGTCTTGTTGGAATGTGCATCACTGCAGCATGTTATTTATTTACTTAGTTATATCTTTTCACTAAAGTGCCATTGCCTGTTACTTACTTTATGTAATATACATAGAGTGACAATTTTAGTTCATGTGCAATAACCAGTCTTACTTGTCATGCTGCTACTGTACAGTATTTATATGTATATGACTACATGGGGAGTTAAGCTTTTTTTCTTATGCTTTTGGGGCATAGTCATATGTCTCTAATTCATTTACTTGATATGTCATATTGTTGGATTTGTTGTATCCTATGCTTCTTCTGTACTCTCATAGTGAGCTGATACTCATAATTTAATTTAGGTCTATACATGTGTAGTCCTAAATGGCCATAACATTTACTTTGACTTTGACAATGCAGCAATGCACTGAGCTGACTGGGAATGATGTTACCTAAACTGATGCTGAAGATATAGCAAATATTACTGGCTGATAAATTCCAACCTCCAACTATCAGACAAGACCAAGTCCTGAAAGCTGTATCAAAAGCTATAAATATTGCATTTATGAATCCTGGCAGTATTCCTGGATACATCTTAAATTGCATAAAGTGTGACTTAGCCACAGTCCCCAACAACACTGCTTAACTTTAGCCACCATAGAGGATTTGTATCAAGTGAATGCAGAACAGCAACAGTCATTCCGTTGCATAAGGGAGGACCTTCCACAGAGCCACGTAGTTATAGACCCATAAGTTTTACTAACCTCATATGCAAAGCCATGGAAGGACTTATCATGGAACTAATCAATAAGGATATAGGGAACCGCTAAATACTGGACCCATCTCAATTTGCATTTGTCAAGGGCAGGTCTTGCTTACTCAGAGTAGTGACGTTTTTTGAAAAGGTCAACAAACTAGTTGATGAACTATTTTCATTAGAGATAATACCAAGTTAGGTTAATTCAGTTAGCAAAAGGAATATTGGCTAGGCTTAAAATGATCCACAAGGGCAGCTAGAATAGTACTTACCTATGAACTCTGATCGAGATGATCCAGGTTCAGTTAACATCTCAGGAGCTGGAACATCAGTGCACCTTATATAAATAAATCTGGCTAGATCATTTATGTTATACAAATGTAAGTGAAAATGAAGATCTGAGGAAAAATCAGGTACCCTTGCCATATTCCCATTTTATTGAAATCTGGAGTAGAATTTGAGCCATTAACTGAGTTGTTAGAATACAAGGATGTAATTGCTATAAGTAGGTAAAGTAGGAAAATGTAATTTTTATAGATAAATAAATTAAATTAATAAATAAATAAAATATGCATATTTTATTCAGATTCATAAATGTTAAGGGGTTTTGCTGACTTTATATGTTTATATCTTACCAGTTTGGGTTCATAAATGCAGGAGTTAATATCACAGACCTAATTATAGTACCTGAGCAGACTTAATTTAATAGTGTCTAAGTCCATCCTCTTGAGTGTTTCATTTATTTCCTCACAGTTTTAAATTGGCAAGATCTAGACAGGATGGTTTATGTCTGAGCTTCATTTTTCTCTTATTTACTCCTAGGATGAGTTCTTTTTGTCACTTTTGGATTTATTTCTGTCTGTATTTGGTAATGTTTTAGTTTTATTTTTTTGTAAATACGATATTCTACATTTTCCCTACTTAATTTTACACATTTTTTGTAAAATGCTTCATTTTTAGGTAACCTCATGTTGTAGCTTTTAATCCTGTCCACCTTATATTTAGTTTGATTCCTTTCTTTGCCTAATTATTTATGAAATTCAAAGTTGGTCTGTAATGTTGTATAAGAAAGTGTTGATGTTATTCTGCTATCTAAACCCACATCCTGAAGTGTGCTCCAATCTCTACCAATTGTAAAACAATGTTTTGGGAATTTCTGAATTATATGAGTTATTTTAGGTACAGGCTCAAAGTGTTGTGTACAAATGACACATATATTCCTTAAGAGTACTGGAGATGATAGTTCTTGAACTGGAAGAACAGAATAACAAAATCACCTTGTAGGTATAAGTCCATTATCAAAATAGTCACCTCAACATTGATTTACAATTATCTGAAGCAACTCCATTTCTATCACATTTTCTTCATATCTTTCTGCTATTGCTCTAGAGTACAGGTTTTCTCAGCTAACAAAAAAAAAAGTTGGATTTTTATAAAAAGGAAAGAAATAACTTCCTTATGTTACAAGTTTATCAATAAGTTTCTGCGATATTGAGGTTGTAACCATCTAAAATATATTACTAGTACTAAATATGTGTCATGTAGAGTATTTATCACTAAATATAAATTTGCTAGTTAAATGGAATAAGTTTAACATTGGAAATCAGCTCATAGGGTCAAAGAATACATCAAAATGTCTTTCCATAGTTTAAAATTCAGCAGCAGAATACAAACTATGCAAAGACCTTAAAATCAAAATTTTAAATAGAAAAATGCCTCACAAAGTACCTCAAGTCTATTTTGATACCAAAATATGCTATGTTCCCAATAATTGGTAGCTAATAAATATTGCGGGAGATTCATTAAGGGGGCCTAACATGAGTCACACGGCTTGTGTTAAAAGGTCCTGCTCTGACAATATCCCAGGTTGCAAGTCAGAGAAATATTAGTCACTGTGATAATATGAGGTATTGCCAGCTATGCCAAGAGAAGTCGGGCAGTGAATATGTAATGTATGCCAGCATAGCTAGTTGGAGTTTTTTAAAGAATTATATGTCATTTGTATATCAAACTTATTTGTACAGGTGCTTGTGTTGAAAATATATTTGTAAAGTTGCTTGTGTAAAAAATGTACCAACAGTGGGTCTTGCTGGACAGAAAAGAAATACATCTGTATGTCAGACTGTATTGTAACTGTTGAAATTAATATATTGGTAACAGAATAATCTAAAAGAGAAGAGGTTGATCTCAGTCCAGCTAACTTTGAAAAATAGTCTGAAATTAAATTAACTGATTCAGGCCTTGAAGATTGTATCGTACAGTTATGATTACAGCCAGAGACAAAATGTCTGTGAAAACCAAGAGTAGGAATCCTACTCTATTGTCCTTAGGGGAGAACTAATTGCTACACTGGAAGGGTAGAAGTTTTTGAAATGGTTTTATAGCTTCCAGTTGGAATAACACATCTTAACAAATCTCTATGTCTGTTAATTATGGGACGTATATGCTAGATTCTGGTTTAGTTTCTACTAAAAGGGGTAATGTGGGAACCAGTCAGATGACCAGATGCATGTAATGTCATTCTGTAATCCAGCACTGACATGATGTTTTAATACTAGATGAGACAGAGGTCTCAGGGCAGTCTGTTTTTGAAACCTGACAAAGAAGGATCACTCACCCACTTCATCTTTCCTTGCTTTAGTAAGTAACCAGGGAATACTTATTCTTTACATCAGTCAGAAAAATATAGTTAGATTAGATAAGTACTGTTTTTCGGGTCTACTTTATGTGCTCGAAGTCCGAGAATATCAAATACGATATTCTCGACACGAGTACACCAAAAGCGCAAAACATTGAAAATGTAAACAGAAATCTCCATAGGTGGAGATTTCTGTTTACTTCAATGTAATGTGATCTCAGAGTTGGTATATTTAAGTAGCAGGGGTGTGGGGGGTGCAGGGGGGCTTGCCCCCCTGCCTACACTAGTTTAAATTATTTTTTGTGTATTTTTTTTGGACTTCGATTGTTTAATAGTTCGATGCATATGGTTTGATCCATATGCATTCGAGCTATTAAACTTTCGAGGTCCTAAGTAGACCCCTGTTTTTCTGTATCTGTGTGAATCTATTAATCTGTGTTATTTTTAATATTTCCAGTGATTGAAAGTCTGGTGTTTATTGTGAATAGATATTCAGTATTTTTGAGTTTTTTATTATTTATTATTAATTATATTTAAACTTTTCATTGTGGCTGGTCTTTTGGGCGGCCATGGTGGTGCAGCAGTTAGTGTTGCCGCCTCACAGCAAGATGTTCTCCGGTTCAGTTCTTGGCTGGGGTGCCTTCTGTGCGGAGTCTATATGTCCTCCCTGTGGTCGCGTGGGTTTCCTCCGGGTGCTCCAGTTTCCTCCCACATCCCAAAGACATGCAGCAGGTGGATTGGATACTCTAAATTGGCCCTAGGTGTGAGTGTGTGTGTGTGTGCCTTCTGTGGAAGGTTGGGCGCCAGGCTGGCAACTCAACACCGTAAAACTACACTGCCAATCATGAGCAGACAGATGATCCACTGTGGTGACCCCTAATCGGGAAAAGACAAAAGAAGAAGAAGAAGATTGTGGCTGGTCTTTTAGGGAATATTTTAACCTTTGAGAGTGCTTATATTTATTTGGTGACACTGTGGCCATGCCTGAAAACCTTGCATTTGTTCAAAATACTACCTTGTGTATTAGTATTAATTTTACTCAGTATAATTGGGTACCTTTGTAAGAGCCTTAGAGTAGCTGGATGGTGGCACTGAGTCTACCTTATAGTCTGGGCAGAGGGGGGTGTATAGCTGATAGATCTGTGTCAGCCTTTCCCAGGTGTGTGTGTGTGTGTGTGTGTGTGTGTGTGTGTAAATCAAATCTTAAAGAGTGTGTGTCAGCTACTTGGAGCAGAGACCCAGAGCACTGGTTAAAAACAGAGAGGGAGGTAGAGGACTTAGGTTGGAACACTTGGCTGAGGGCTCAACTCTACAGCTCTGGTCAGTGTGGAGTCTTATTTGGGGCCTGGTGAAAGAGTCGGAACTCACCCAACCCCAGGATGGGAATGGGTTACCTGTGTGGTCTTAAGGGAAATTGTACTTGGTGCAGAGAGCTGCATCTGTAAATACTGTGTGTATCTAGTTTTGTTCCAAGTAAACATCCCTCACTGGTGTCCATTGTGAGGATTGATGCTCCTTGATATCTGGCCCAGTGGAGGGATGTCACAGTCACAATGAGGTAAGACCTTATTAATGACTAATTTACATGTCTCTGAACTGCATTTACTACCATGACATGTTAATCATTGCTGATCTTTACATCATGGTAGTAAATGGTTGCTTGTGTAGGCATTGGCATTCTTCACTCACTCTCCCACAAGTACACTCAGCATGAACACACAAACACTCACTCACATACACACCACAGTATCCATACATGTGATTAACCAGACTCTCCTCATGGTTTCTCCCCATCCCTATAATAGCTGAAGTGCTGATATACATATCTGTTATACCCTACTGGCTAGTGTGTCCCCCATCCCCCACCTCAGTAATGCCTGGTATCTAGGGAATCCCACCACCCCTGATGCCCATACTGCTCTTGGTGCCATTTTAAGAGAAGTTCTTGATGTCCTCATTATCCCCACTGTGCTGTCAATGCCATTAAGGCACTTTAATCATTGATTATCCATGCTGTCTAGTGATACCCCCTACCCCGATACCCACACCATGGTTGTGGCAGGTAGTTGACCATGGCCATGCTGATTGATGTGGCCAAGTGATTTCTTGAATCACTCAGGCATGTAGATACCTTTCTGGAGGCAGTTCCTGTAAGGGATCCAGTCCTAAACGGTGCTGCCTGTATTTATAGTAGAGGATTGTGTACCATCTAAAGATGCAGTCTGTGAATAGTATATATTATATGACTTAATACCACATAACTGTCCAATCATATTAAAGTAGAGAATAATTGAAACATTAATGCCTATTGTTTTACCACATTTGTATCTTCCTTTGCCTTACAACATGACCTCTAAGTGTACAAGCATGTAGAACAGTCTAATAAAATTAAACGAATTAAGTAAGAATTTAATCCTAGAATAAGAATACTATCTATGAGTTGGAAGGTTAATTTTGGTACATAAAAAAAAGCATAATAAAACATTTGAAATGAGTTAAAAGGCACACCTGAAATTATCTAATACTATTTTGTTTCATTCAATACATTTAATTTAATACATTTTACTTGCAAATATTTCAGTGCAAAAAGCCTAAGTAAGTGTAAAAGAACAGACATTATCATCATCATCATCATCCTCAACCTCTTTGACACATTTCTCCTATATGGGGTTGGGATCTCATGTTAACTGTTGCCATCTCTCTTGATTCATTGCCACTCTCCTCCTTTCTTTGACAGTCATGCTTGACATCTGTTGTACAATCCATCCTCCTCTTTTCTGGATGCCCTCATTTCCTCTTGCCTTCTTCTTGTCTGTCACAGGACTTCTTCATCAGATTGTTTTTTGCAGACATACCTGAACCACCATAATCTGTTCTCTTTTACCTTCTCTGCAATTGGAGTTGCTTTCGCGTTCTGGTCTGATGCCATTATTTCTTTGTCTGTCCCACAGTGTGCATTCTATCACCGATCCGAGGCACTTTCATCTCCATAACTTTTAGCTTCCTCATCTGCTCTGCCTTCACTGCCCTGGTTTTCTGTTACATACTACCCCTAGCACTCTGTACCAATTGGCTGTGGCCCCTCTGATTCTAGCTTTGACATCCTCATTTTGAGTGACAATGACTCCTATGACAGCAGGAAAGGCATTCATCAAGATGTAGGAGTATTATTATAAACTTGGAAACACCAGCTGACAGCTCAAACTGATGCAGTCATCTGTAATCAGCTCCTATCTGGTCACAACTTTGATTATTAATTGGTAAGAACAAAAAACTTTTTGTGCCAGTAATACCTATATCTCCCCATCCTTCAGTTCCTCTAATTCAGAAAACCATTAACCAAATCTTAACAAATTGTGAAAGCAAGAAATTGTCCTATGAGACCTCAGCATTGATTGCAAATTCGTCATAAAGCAAACTGAATATAATTGTCTTTCCACAACCTCAGTCTTGAGTATACTCATCACTAATATATCAAATAAGTGGTTCTCTCTTAAATGTTTACCTGATGCACTTGCTACCACTCTCTACTGTTTGCTAATTGCCTGTTCAAAACTGTTACCCCCCCCCATGTATTAGCACCAATGAGATACATTCCTGAACCAATGGAATTAAACATCCTGGTGAACTATCAACCCCTAGCTATAGTACTGTTTATACTGAGCAAAGTCCAGTCTGAGCCATATATTGTTTCTATAACATTTAAGCAACAATTCCGGATAGGCTTTTTTTTTTTTTTTTCAAATATCTTTATTTGCATTTCAAACCTTTATAACAGTCATTACAAATCTATCTAATGATTATAAATCTTACAAGAAAAAGAATATAAATACAAAGGAAAAAGCAAAATGTGTTATATACAAACAGCAACACATACAGTATATGCAAATACCATACTCATTCTTTGACTTAGAAAGCTTAAAACTAACAAGAACCCTGGCTATTTTCACTTATAAAAACAGCTCAGAAGATGTAAAAAAAGCATGGAAACACTAGAAAATAGGATATACAGATAACATTACTACATACCACTTACAATAGCACCTCAAAACAAATGTCTCCAAGCCTCCTATACAACTCACAAATCCTAACTAACGTGCAGTCCTCTCTTTTAAACAAGTTTGAAACCACTTCCAACAAAGTTGCCATATTTGCCACCAATCAAACCTCTAAATCTCACCGCTGGCTATCTCTTACAACTTTAAACTGGTTCGAATTCCCACACCAGCTCCTGCTCTCTCAACTACTTCTTATCCACTCCATCCTCTACAAGCCTGCTTTCTGCTCAGACATCTCTCTTGTTTCTCTCTCTGCTCCTACTAGAACACTCAAATCCTCAGGTCAAAACCTTTTAGAAATGTATAAGCCAAATAGATCAATTGGTCAAAATCTCTATAGTTACTCTCCTTCCCTATCTTGGAACAAGCTTCCCCTGACTATTAGGAAAATAACCCACCCTGGACAATTCAAGCATGCCCTCAAAGACTTCCTAATAAACACTTGGACCTGCTACTGTAAACACCAACCTGATCTTCTTAACAATAACTTCCCTTGTTTCTCCTTCCTGCTTACCTCACTAATACCTGCTTTTTCTTTTTTTCTCAACCTCTCCACTCCTAACATCCTCTTGCCTTCATCCCTCAGCTCTTCTCTCCCTTGATCTCTAAACTTCTTTACTCCTAACTGCACCTCCTTTCATACCCTTACACTTATCTAACAGCCCTGACTTTCACCGTCTTAATCTACCAATTGTACCTATATAGTAGACAAAATAGTATATAGCACTAAAGGACAAACCTTTTTTTCGATGCTACAAATTTGACAGTAACCAGATTATTACTAGGCACTCACTGATATATAAGGGCAGCTGCGGTGGTGCAGCGGTTAGCATTGCCACCTCACAGCAAGAGGTTTTCCGGTTCGATCCTCGGCTGGGGTGCCTTCTATGCAGAGTCTGCATGTCCTTGCTATGGTCGCTTGGGTTTCCTCCAGGTGCTCCAGTTTCCTCCCACATCCCAAAGACATGTTGCATTTAGATTGGACACTCTAAATTGGCTCTAGGCATAATTGCATGCATGTGCCTTCTGTGGAAGGTTGGGCACTGGGCTGGCAACTCGACACCATAAAACTCCACTGCCAATCATGAGCGGACAGGTGATCCGCTGTGGCGACCCCTAACCAGGAAAAGCTGAAAGAAGAAGACTCACTGATGTCAGTTTATAAACTCTACCAAGTATAAGCAAGAAATAAAAGAAATTAAAAAGTGTGTGCCTTCACAATTACAAAGAGGATATTTAAATGAGTTAACGTTTGCTTAGTTTTTTTTTTTTATTGCAATTCAGTATAGCAATGAGAGCTCCTAATATGATAATTAGTCTATAGAGCTTTAACTACTCCATGTGTTACTAGTTACACGAAAAACAAAAAAATATGAAGGAGCATGCAGTGTTTTACAGCTTTTAAAACTATAAAATAATTAAGTTAGCCACTCAGGCAGCGGGGAGAGTAGAAGTACCCATTTGATGTGAGTTAAACTTTGTTAGACACTTTGCCATTCTTGTTTCTTGGGTGACAGTGAAGAGTATTACAGATTTTTAATCTATGAAAATGCTTTAGACATTATTCTTTGGTGGTAGATGTTATGTTGTAGAAGAAGAATAGTGTGTAACAGCACTTTGTTAGAAAGGTGTTTGACAATTTATTTATTTTATTTATTTTAATTTTGTTTACCGGGAAGGTCCGACTGGACGAGTTCCGTTTACAGCGGAGGCCCGGGGAGAAAAGCTCCAGTTACATTAGAACAAGACATTACAGAAATAAAAATATAATACAATGGGTAGGAACTAGTTTCTATTAAACTAGAAATTTTTAGAAAGGAGTCAAAAAGAGATTAAAACAGTAGACAATTGCAATCAAAATTATTTACATATGTACATTTGGTTTGCAAAGAGGCAAAGTTATCTTTTCCCAAATTTGGTGTGAAATCATTATGCTGTAGGCACTAGAGTATGTTTATGGCCAGATTTCTATGAGGAAAATATTGTGAGACATTTTAATTTCTCTGATGATCTTTTGATGTTAAATAAGGGTACACTGATAGATCTGATTTTTGGTGTGAACAGCTCACAGTCTTGTGCAGTAACTCACTTTCAGAATTGCTGCATTTTGAGTTGCAAGCAATTGCCTTGAAGTAAAATTGGATGGTTTAATGGACAGGAGTTGTGGTTAAATTCAACAGAATGGAGACATTTGTGAATAATTTTGTTTTATTTCCAGAAGATGCTTGTTAAAATAACTTCCTCAGGGGGAATTTTTTATGTGTGAGAAGAACCGATACAATGAAAAACATGTTATGACAGGAAGTCTGGATATAATAACTGTACTTAAGTAAAGATGTTTCAGTAAAGAAATAAAAAGGCGTTTGTACAGGAAGATTTCAACATGTACTAAATGTCATAAAAATGACACAAATGAATGCTCTTGTTCAGAGCTACAGCGTGAGGAGTTTTCTTGGTCAGTAGAAATTATTTGATAACACATTGTGAAAAGAAACAACAAATATATCTAAAAAAATGAAGTTTTAAAACAAAAATTGCAACAGTTTCCCCACACTTGTTATATAGATAGGCAGGTATTCCTAGTTAACATTCAGAGTGCAGTATAACATTATACTGGAAGTGGCCACTCTCTAGTACATTGTGAGACATAATACCATCTAGCACTGTTATCATACCTCTCAGCTGTACAGATTTTCACAGAATGTCCAGATTTTTGTGCCATATGTTTGGTCTTTTCCTCATAAAATTGTGTTTTTTGACAAATCACTGGGAAGATCCAAGGATAATGATATGCATTTGAGTTTCAGACTTCATATCCTTCAGAAAATTTATGCTAACACAAATCCTGTTATTCCAGCGACTTTCTAAGTTTATAAGAGTGATATTTAAAATGTGTCCCTATTTTCGGACCTTTGTCCTTCCATTACGTCAGGCTTTGTCCAGATTTTTGCACTAAGAGGTTAAGAGGTATAACTGTTATGGGAATAGGAATATGTAAATAGCCGTAACTGAAACTGTGGAGTCCAATGGGTGCAGAATAAAATGTACTTGTGTGCCTCTGAAAGCAGGTCACGATTCATAGACAGAGGATGCAGTAGGGCATGCAAGAAGTGGTATGTCACTCCGAGCAGATAGCACATGGAAATCTGAGGAGTTACAATGAGCAAATATGCAAAGGGTGACAGCAGCAGCACTTATTACCTCTCCTCTCCACTTGTAAAATGATGCAGCAGTAGGTGGCATGAATGAATACAGTACTGGCAGCATATCATCTACCAACAGCTAATTGACCAGCAGCTGACAGACCATTTTGAAGTGGACAGAGATATTATATAGCCATTGGTTGACATGTGTTGGCCATCATCATGATTGGTAGGAATGTGTGAACTTCCTACAATTGTGGACAAATTGTGCTTATCACAGATCTACAGAATATTCAGTACATTTCTGAAAACATTACACCATAGGAGACAGCCACCACCTTTTGTGGATGTTTTGACATTGCCCACCCCCCCAAAGTACTGGGTGCTATAGAATGCACACTTGTGGTATTAAAGACCCATCTGGTACCTCTTGCTTATTGTATGTCAACAGGAAGGGTTACTATTCTATCAAATGTGAGGAATGGTGCAATACAGAAGGACTGATAACCGGTATGTCTGCAGAACTCCTTGGCAGTGCCCATCCGGCATATACGGCATCCATGTTTCCACATCCTATGTAGTGAAATTCCTCAAGGAAATCTAGTTGGTATGTGCAGGCACTGTGGTGTAATCATAGGTATACAGAGCTAAATACATGTCTCACCATTCATATGTTCCCACTGTGTTTCAGGTGATACAGGATACACCCTTGAACCCTGGTTCATGAAACCTGTATGGAGTCCACACATGCTGCTAAATTGTTGTACAACAGCATCCACGTGCAAACAAGAAACATCATAATGCTTACTTAGCATATATATATATATATATATATATATATAGAGAGAGAGAGAGAGAGAGTGCATAGATGATATACAAAGTGGTGTAGGGAGCCCAGGGAAGTAGATTGCCTTTCCACAGCTACACATTAGATGTACAGACAAATATATTATGTATGGCTATATGTGTATACACAATGCTGGTAACCATAATGCAGATTGCTCAATGTACCTATTTTTTTCCAACTGAAAGGCTCACATGTACAACACAAATGAGAAAAAAAACTCTTACCACAGTACTGCACAATACAGTGTACTGCTGTAAGGCTGTCTCTTCTTAAAGCTATGTTCACTGCTGCCAGGAACTTGCTTCAATCTGTTGTATTGGTGCTGCTGTTGTTGTTGCTAAGTGCATGGTTTGGTATTTAAAATTGTGTCACATCCACTTAAGCTGTAAGTATTTACAGTAGTTCTTGTGTGGCTTGTATTCAAATGAGGATAGATTCCGTGTATGTCTATAAATTGCTATATTTCAGTGACATGGACAGGTAGCATGATGCATAGTTAGGATTCACCATACATCATGGGTGTGCTTTGTCAGAGGGATAGTGCATGCTGCTTGCATGTGCAAGTGTGGAACACTTCAAGTCAGAACTTGGCTGTACTGTTCATGAGTATGAAAAATCATGTTTCTAGTACAAATCACAGGTTATCATTTTACTATACATAATACTTGTGGTGATGGTTGCAAATGCAAGTAGCCCACTGAGAGCACATGCTTGGTGGGCTAAGGAGAGCAAAATCATGTTCTTTCTTTTATGTAGCCAGCTGTTGGGGACCTGTGTGAGTCCATTTAAGGAGACATGCCAGGCTTGACCTGCTGAGCTTTTGGCAGAGGCTAGTGGCATCATCTGGACAAATAAGGAAAGCAGACACAATTAGAATGACTTTCAGTGCTGCAATCCTGAAAATCTCCAGAAGTAGGAAGAAGAGGTTAAGCAGTAATGTCCCAAATAAAGTAATTGGCATTGCTACTGTTTTTATATAGTGCAATTTTAAACTGTTTTTGTTATTTCATTCAAATCAGTATTCCCAATAAAAGCTGTTTTCTCTGACAGATACCAGGTCATACCAAGTGGTATGCAATGGGGGATCATATCAGTGTGTGCACTGCTGTATACTGAAGGGGTGATGCATGTTCAATCATGAGGAATCCAGCACATACATGTGGGCTGTAGCTTAGCAGTGAAGCTGTACATACATTTCCAGGCTTTTGATGTCATGCACTTACATGTGAGAATGGAGCTTTACACTGATCTCTGTATGTAACATACACCTGGGTATGAAAGCTGTTTTGTACCTTTTGCCTTTCAGAATGGGCAAACCAAAAAGCCAGTTATATTGGTTGCCACATGAGGCAGCTGAGACTTTTATTACAGCAAGGTTAGTTTACATATTACAGATTATCTTGTACTATACTAACAGTACCATTTGTAGGACACCTTTCCTTATGTCACCCTTCCCATCTTGTTTACTTTCTGCTGGTCATAATGATGACAATGATGCCAGATCTGTGGTTGCAGCTGCAGAAGGTGAGAAGACTGGGAGTGCCTCACTATGTGTGTGTGTGTGTGGGGGGGTGAGGGGGTTACAACCCCTCTCCCAGGCAAGTAGCAAGACTCAGCCATCCACTGCAGCCCAGACAGAAAACTGTCACTGCAGTACCCACTGGGTAGCCACTACCATGCCATCCTGAAGGGCATTAAAGATGCAGTCACTTGGCCGGCCTCTGCCATTTGGCACCCAGGGGAGGACTTGACCCCTTTCAGTGGCTACAGTGACCCATCTTAGCAATCTAATGAGTCCCAATGACATCCCTTTGGACCCATTGGCAGCCAGCATGCTGCCCATACCCAAAAGTGTTTAAGCCAGGTGTCACCATCCCATTACATGACAGCCTGACCCTTGTGAATTTATTCTTCCCCATCAGCATTTGTCCACCCCATGTTTATCTTTGGCCAGCCCATATGCTTGCTATGTGTGCACAATCCACCTGCATGTCTCTATGCATGGTATTTGTCTTCCAGCACTAAGTACCCAGACTCACAGTTCCTTCTTTTGCTTTCCTATCACCCTTCTCATCATCCTTTCGTTATCCATATAATATGTCTAAGTACACTAGTATGAAGATCATAGGGTATCTAGCCCTATAAAACATTGTACTCTACTTTCCGCCTCCCCTGGTTTTCCTTCACATTTCCCTTTTGTGTGTACCCACAATGTTCTGCAGGTCCTAATGCCTTATATGAGAGCTCCCTTTTTCTCCCCTTCCATTAAAGCAATAAGTGCCCAGGTGACTGAACACCAGGCAGCAGGTGTTTACAATGTGCTCTGTTATCATCATGTAGCACTAGCTGACAAAATGGCTGTAGCATGAACCAACTCATGCTGCCTGTTGTCATCCACTTTCATGAGGTTCACTCTAACTGGTGCATGGCAACTCCCTTGTTTTACACTTCATATATACTTTACACTGCATTATTGCCACTATGCAGAGCAGCCTTGCTCTGGTGCACAGCCCTTCAGTATGAACACCAGCCATAATATATATTTAGATGATTTTTTAATAAACAGCTTCTTTAGTAGACAAGTAGAAAATGGGCCTAAGTAAACAGATGGTATATGCAGGTGTACCATTTGTAATGTACATGGTAACACTCCTTAAAACCCTGCACAGTGAGGTTCAGAAAATAAATTTGCCTCACAAGCATCAGACCAAAAAGAAAAATGAATTTCAAGGACAGGTACTGCGGATGGCGGATGGGATGAGACATGAGCATGGAACTTTGCGTGGATGATGTGCACAGCTCAGTTTTCATGTTGCAGGTGCATGTACAGCTATTGGAATGCAGTTCAGAGGTGACAGTGTACCAAGATAAATAGTAACCTCCCCTAAAGAAATACATTGCAATGAAGTTGGAGTTATTGGTGAACTCAGTGGATTACAACCCTTCAGTCCTCATGGATATGCTAATCTCAGTAGCTGTGAATGGGCACTGGTAGTGCTGCAAATATCCCTAAGACCAAGGCCATAGTAAACAGGGTTAAGCAAGCAGGAGAAGCTCAGCAGTACAGATGCATTCAAAATCTTGAAATGGTAATGATGTTTTGTTAATAATATTATCTTAAATCAGTAACAATCTTATCTTCAAATATATAAAAAAAACATTTCCATCTGTCTGTAGTTTGATTTAGCGCCTGTATTACTTTGTTTACTTCTACAATTTTCAATAGTTGTTGGTAGGCTGTCCAGATATAGAAAGCTATGTTATAGATTCTAGTTTCAGAACTACTATACAGTGGTGACTGAACAGTGAATATGAGGCTAAATGAAAAAAAAACTACATATGCAGCTAAGTAATTTTAATAAACCCAGAATAAGCAAGTTAGATAGTTAGAAGAGATGTTCAACAAGTATTTGGTTATTAACATCAAATTACATCTAATATAATATAACCAATATGACTCTAAATATCTACAAAATACTTTCAAAAACAACATATATAAACACAACCCTGGGATTCATAAAGAATCCCACTGTGGATTGTAAGACCTGTGGCCAGTAGGGTATGTTTCTGCAGTTGTATAAGATGTGATTCAGGGACACATTAGTGGCAATGAGGAAAGACTTCATTAGCTGTTAAACTGCATATGTCTGAATTGCATTGTGTTACTGCTAATACTAGTTAGCAGTTTCTGCGGGAGTAACATCTAGAAGTCTGTGCACCTCATTGGCACAGGCACCTCCTCATGCATTCTCACACACACAAGCACACATTTAAACACACACATATATACACACACAAGCACACTGACATACCTCTTACTTGTCCCTGAGCATACAGAGCATCCACTTATCCTCTGGTAGGTTCATAGGTGATTGCAAGGCTATTGGCCCAAGAGCCATTTTAAGCCTAGTGAAGCTTAGCAAATTTACCAAAATATTTCTGACTTACCAATACCCCAAGAAATTTTACAGTCATGATATAGTCTTCTACCCATCAAGTGTTCACAAGCTAAATAGTAACCTCCCCTAAAGAAATACATTGCAATGAAGTTGGAGCTCTTGGTGAACTTAGTGGATTACAACCCTTCAGTCTGTTAGGGACATAGGTGACAAACCAGGAATAAATGTTGCATCCATCGGTCCAACTTACATTTGAATATGGTTAGAGATGAGCTTTACTTAACATGGATGATGAGGCTGTCCCAGAGAAGGTGTAATTTATGAGACACATACCTATTCAACATGTGCTGTTTATGTCAAAGAGGAGATTTAGGTCCTTAGAATGAGTATTTCTGACGCTAATGCTATTTGTTTTGTGGATGGACAGCAAATCCATCAGTGTGTGATCAGGTGATGACTTGTTGGATAGAATAGACTGCCATCCTTCAGTCTGTAGGAAACTTAGTACAGGGATAGGGTTTTGAGATAGTCCATAGAAGACTTGTTGTTTACTTACTGTATTTATGAGGAACCTCCGTGGTCTCTTAAGCTGTTTCAAGTGCCTGGTCTGGTACATGCTAAAGGGTGGATTGTAGCCAATGACTGGTCTGATGAGAGCCAAGTACAGAGGAACAATGTTGTCCTTTGACCCCCTCACCATTACTTTACTTATAAGTTGTGCAATGTAGAATAATTTTCTCACAACAGTAGACACAGCATGGTCAAAGGTCAGATTGCTGTCAACATGCATTCCCAGATTCCTGACCACTGGGTTGACTTTTAGAGCTGTATTATCAATGTGATCATTTCCAGGGGGGCCAGTCTTTCCAAATGGTCAATTTTTAATGATTTTTTTTTTTATGTAAAGTAGAACAAAATAACAGCAGAACAATCCAAGGCGATGCAGGACCATGTAAAAATGACTGGAGCATAAAATAAAGCTGTTTTATTGAAGCAAAAAACTTTCAGTACTTCAGCAACAGTAAGCGCTTTCATCATAGGGCTTTGTCAAATCATAAAAACATACAGGCTTCCCCTTCATCCACTTATTTAATTATACAAAGCCAATCACATAAAGAGATCAATTAAACAATAAAATTAGTTCTTCTATTGAGGCAGTACACATTAAAGAAACAGTAGACATTAAAACCATATACTTTGAAAACATGTCAAAAACTGATACAGCATCAGAGAAACAACTCTGAGGAAACTTCAGTGTAATAGTAAACATCGGTAACCCAAACCAAGCGTTTCTCCAACAACGTAAAACAAAGAAAATAGAAACCGAGTAAACGCTCAATAATAGCACAATGCTCCTCAGAACGACTACTCTGGCAATCTGTTAATTAAGTTTTAAAAACACTTTAATAAAACAACAAAACCAGTACAGATTACTTCATCAGAATACATTAAGCTCTTTACAATACATTTAAATACACACAAAACTGGCGCCAATGGACCATGAAAACCAATTAAAATTGTTCATGGATTTAAAGTAACACACTTATTAGACACCTAACTCATAAGGTACATTGTGAAAATCATTAAGAGCAAAAAATGTTGACTCTTGTGCTAACTATCACATCCAATGCACATTCCATTTAGAGTGAAGGAATAAAAATATAAAATGGAAATCATGTACAATCAGGGAAATAATATGCAATCAGCAGCATAAACCCATAATAATGGGTACACACTTAGTGGAAGGCTCTGTATACTTGGAGGACAAATATTTAGTAGTAGCCCCTTCCTTATGTCATAATCTAGCCTGCAGCACTGGTTTTTATGGGGATGTTGTCATTCAGACCAGGGGGGTTAGTAACATTAAGAAGTAATTACCACTTAACCCCCCCCAATAAAACCTTTATATTGCCCCCTCTAGGATTAAGTCTGACATGTTCAAGTATACCAAACTTAAATGAGCTACATCCTCTACTATTATTCAGATGTCTGAACGAAGCATTGTTTTTATCCTTCCTCTTAATATTATATAAATGATCATAGATTCTATTTTTAAGACACCTGTCGGTCTTACCAACATAGAATCCAGAACATTCAGTGCACTTTGCTAGATAAATGACATGTTTAGTCTTGCAATTTCCATGCTTAAATTTCACTTCTGTCCTATTAGTGTCTTCCAAAATAATACTGTCGACTTCTAAAAAAGCATGACACTGTCGACAATTTCCACACTTTTTATATGCCCCTCCTTACTGCCTTGATCTTTAAAAGAACTACAATTCTCCAGCTTTTTCTTAATACTTTGTCCTGTTTTATAGACAAAAATTAGGGTCTCTCCCACTTTAATAATTTCCTCATCAGACTTCAGAATATTCCAATTATTTTTATTTTTTATTTATTTTATTTTACATTTGTTGACCGGGCTAGTCTAGCTGGATACATGTCCATTTTCAGTAGAGGCCCGGGGAGAAAAGCTCCACTTATAAACTTTACTGATGCTAAGTATAAAAAACAGTTAAGAAATAAATTCTAATATAAAAAAGTAATAAACAAGTGGTATAAAAAAGAAAGAAGTAATGGAGATAAGCTCCACTTAGAAACTTTACTGATGATAAGTATAAAAACTGTTAAGAACTAAATTCTGATATAAAAAATAATAATAATTAAGTGGTATAAAAAGTAAGTGAGTAAAGAAAACATAGTAGAACAAGATAGCAGGAAGTATCTCTTAAACATTTCATAGAGATGGAAATAGCTGAAAAGAAAGTGAATTAATATTGGGGTGAGTAGGTCAGATGAACATAAAAATAATGTTAGTCAGGGTTGGTACAGGGGCACAGCCATTGTGTTTTGAGGTAAAGCTTGAGTTTCTTTTTAAAGAGAGATTTAGAAGGAATAGATGAGAGTTCAGACGGAAGCAGGTTCCAATGTTTGCCAACAGTGTTTGAGAAAAGAGAGTCTCCAGCCTTGTTGTTTGATTTGACCGTGTCTATAAGAAGTTTGTGTGCAGATCTAAGGGACTTTAGGTTGTGGTAAGGGTGAATCAGGCTTGATAGTATAGGGGTTTTATCAGGTTGATAAAGAATTTGATGGGCTATGGTAAGCTGGTTGGTTTTTAGTTGCTGTTGATATTCAAGCCAGCCTAGTTGTTTTAGATTATTACAGTGGTGGGTTCTATAAGGGTATTATTATTATTTGTAATGTCTTGTAATAGTAAATAGCCCTGTGTTTCTAATGTTTAGTCAAACACTCTGCTTGTGCTGTGCTGATGAGGTCATAACAAGGCCGAAATATGCATATCCACAGCTAGTGGGGTTTGGCTTTATTGGCCTGAAATTGTCCATTAGAACGATGAAACAAGTCACGGGCATTCAGAATTTCCAATTAGCTGAAACGCCTGATGTTCATAAGGATCATTTGCATATATCCCACATGCTTCTGATAAAAGAGGTTTGGGAGGTCACTCAGTGGAAGTTCTAGCTTTGCTGGAGTTTTCATTTTGTTTTTACTGATTGGTTTTTCAGTGACCTTCTCACTTATTGTTTTAGTTTCTTGTTTGGGATATTTTTGCAGTGACCCTAATGATAATGGACATCAGCTGGGTATAAAAGCCCTGAGGTTTGGGAGGTCACTCAGTGGAAGTTCTAATTTTGCTGGAGTTTTCATTTTGTTTTTATTAATTATTTGTAATTATATTTTTGACTCAATGTACATAAGGTTTATATTAGGCCGCGGTGGTACGCGGTTAGCGTTGTCACCTCACAGCAAGATGTTCTCCCGTTCGATTCTCGTCTGGAGTACCCTCGATCGAGTGACGTTAAAGACATGTAGGTAGGTGTGTGCGTGAATGGGTATGCCTTCCTTGAAGGTTGGGCATTGGACTGGCACCTCGGCACTGTAAAAATCTACGTTCCGCTGTGGCGACCCCTAACCAGGAAAAGCCGAAAGACAAGTACATAAGGTTTATATTACAAAATACAAGCTCGATTAAAATTTTTCTCTTTTGTGCCTTTAATGGTAGGGTTTGTCTGTACTAATCCTGAACCTAAAATTGGCTTATATTTATTACT
Organism: Protopterus annectens; assembly: GCF_019279795.1. Lineage (NCBI taxonomy): Eukaryota > Metazoa > Chordata > Ceratodontiformes > Protopteridae > Protopterus > Protopterus annectens. Next base: position 1,202,251,479 of record NC_056747.1, on the reverse strand, counting down.
CCATTCCTTTTTCACAAACCTAGTGCTATCCTTAATCATACCTATGGGGTAACCCCTTTCTCTAAATAAGGATCCTATATAATCCAATCCCTGTGTCATTTCCTCATAACTAGAAGTCATTCTTGCAGAACTGATACACTGCCCTTTTAAAATGATTCTCATTTGACTTCTAGAATGACTGCTCAAAAATTCCAAGTACGAATTCCTATGGATTCGAGACTTAAATCCTGTAGATGTATGTGAAATGAATGTCTAAATATGCTAGACCCTGTCCATCACTATTGTGTGTAAATTTTAAGTATGTACTTGTGCTATTCAAATAATCCACAAAATGACTTATTTTATCTGAGGTGCTCACCCATAAAATAAATATGTCATCCAGAAATCTGCTATTACATATAATATTTTTGTTAAACTTACTATTAAACACATATTGTTCTTCCCAGTCTAATAATACTAGATTGGTGAAAAAAGGGGTGCAAGCAGCGCCCATCGCCACTCTACTAATTGTTTTGTGTGTATTTAAATGTATTGTAAAGAGCTTAATGTATTCTGATGAAGTAATCTGTACCGGTTATGTTGTTTTATTAAAGTGTTTTTAAAACTTAATTAACGGATTGCCAGAGTAGTCATTCTGAGGAGCATTGTGCTATTATTGAGCGTTTAATCAGTTTCTATTTTATTTCTTTTATTCATAATAGTAAATAAAAGGAATGCTTAATATATTGCAGAAGAAATTATGTAACTTGCAGGGCTCTTGATTTCAATATGGGTTTCAGTGGAATTTTGTCATTAAGACCTAGTCCACAGTCTGCCCTTAGTCTAATTATCCATTTAACTTCTCTGCTTTGTGTATTATTCCTAATATCGCCACCAAGTTTGGTAGGTAAAACCACTTCAATAACTAAAAATTTAAATATATATAAACTACCCTCCTGTAAAACATGTTTGGACAGTGCACCATTTTCTGAGCCATTGCCCCCACTGGTATGCACACATCCAGGCATAATGCTTAACTGGAAAGGTCCTAGAAATTTCTAACCAAGAAAATTAAAGTTCTTAAATAGTTCAGCTTCCCTGAAAGATTAGCATGACCCTCTTTCTACACAGTAGCCTATAGTTTTCTGACAGGTGAGCAGTGTCTTGCTTTTCAAGCCACAAAAGACCCAGTTTGTATTTGATGTTGTCTTTCTTCACAAAATCAGAGGCTGTACAAACGCCCACACTAAGGAACTGAATCTACACCAACAAATAGAAAAAAAAAGCAAAAATAGAGGAGAACAGTGACAGATGAACATCACTTTCTTCCACTGAAATAGTTTTCTTGTACCCCCTCCAATGAAGGCTGCACCCCCCAAATGTACATATTTAATTGTACCCCACTGGTGTCACTCCACTTATTTATCCTGCCTGTTGATAAAGTATCTGTGTACAACCTGTGAGCATCCTGATGTTGTTGCATACCTTATTTATGGTATGTCCTAATGTTGTCGCATGCCTTATTTATAATGTATCCTGATGTTGTTGCATGCCATATTTATTGTATGCCCTGATGTTGTTGCATACCTTATTTATGGTATGTCCTGATGTTGTTGCATGCTTTATTTATGGTATGTCCTGATGTTGTTGCATGCCTTATTTATTGTATGTCCTGATGTTGTTGCATGCTTTATTTATGGTATGTCCTGATGTTGTTGCATGCCTTATTTATGGTGTATCTTTATGTTGTTGCATGCCTTATTTATAATGTATCCTGATGTTGTTGCATGCCTTATTTATGGCATATCCTGATGTTGTTGCATGCCTTATTTATGGTGTATCCTGATATTGTTGCATGCCTTATTTATGGTGTATCCTGATGTTGTTGCATGCCTTATTTATGGTATGTCCTGATGTTGTTGCATGTCTTATTTATGGTGTATCCTGATGTTGTTGCATGCCTTATTTATGGTATGTCCTGATGTTGTTGCATGCCTTATTTATGGTATGTCCTGATGTTGTTGCATGCCTTATTTATTGTATGTCCTGATGTTGTTGCATGTTTTATTTATGGTATGTCCTGATGTTGTTGCATGCCTTATTTATGGTGTATCTTTATGTTGTTGCATGCCTTATTTATAATGTATCCTGATGTTGTTGCATGCCTTATTTATGGCATATCCTGATGTTGTTGCATGCCTTATTTATGGTATGCCCTGATGTTGTTGCATGCCTTATTTATTGTATATCCTGATGTTGTTGCATGCCTTATTTATGATATATTTCAACTCACCAAAAGGATGGTCATGATAAGTGGAGATGCAGCAGAAGATTATGGGGAGGGGGGTCTTGTGGTTGGAGGTCGGTGTACCTGTTAAATAGACCATCTGGTCCCTTCAAGGGGGGAAGTTGATGAGCTGTAGTGTCAAACACAAAACGCTGAGAAGAGCACTGAATGGATAGAATAACTACTCAGTAATATGTGTGTGTGTGCGTGTGTGTGTGTGTGTGTGTGTGTGTGTGTGCATGTGTGTCTGTGTGTCGGGGACATCTGACAGACTGTGTGTAATTTATATGACTTTCAGTGGTCCATTAAGTATCTTGGAACAAGCCATAATAGGTGACTATTTCACCTCTTCCCTTGACCATTAGGCCATGGTCCACAGTACTCTGGACATATCAGTGCAGTCCTTAGCTATACAGTATCCTTTTCATTCTTGTACCTGTAGGAACTGTGTAACCAGATGGGTCAGGATGCATCTATGCTTCCTGCCTTAGGTTACAATGTCATCTTATTTCAGGCTGACACTCACCTATTTCTTGTTTACAGACCTTACTACACAGCTCACGCAGCCATTTCTGTAGATGTGTTTGCTTTCTTCAAGCTACTGTTAGATGTAACTCCAAGATCTGGATATATACCAGCCCGCCAACCATCTATCTGTCCTCAAAGGTTTTAATAGCATTTCCTGCTTCGCCTCTGACACTTGAGATGGAAGTGAGATTGACTCTAGGATTTGTAGGTATGAGGAACTGTTTTATAAATGTATATGTTGTATTTCAGATTTGTTTGATATTATAAACGTCTTTGAACATTCATTTTTTTTTTGCTGTTATTCTTACACACATGGCAGATATAATTTATGGTTGTTGCAATACTGCTTGTACATCTGTATGCCCTGCTAGGCCATTCACATTCTGTATGCCCTTTTTATGTGGTGCTGTACTTTGTAGATGGCCTTTGCTATCACATATGTATGGTGATAGTACTGTGTTCCCTTGTGTGTAGTCCTGACTTTTGCATATTACACAGGTTACTGCTCTGCATCTCATTTTGCTGAGCAGGAAGTTTACTTTTGCCCTGCCCTTGTGTATTATAACTGGACTGGTTCATCATCATGTTCATTTTTATAGTTCATTTACTGTTAAGGTGGCATGACACATGCTGTCTTTCTACTGAGGCATATCTCAATCTCTGTGATTATGGTAGTGACAACAAGCTGTGCAGATGGTTCTTGGCTTGGCTACATATGCTGTATACTGCTCCACTCACAAGAGCAACCTGTTGTTCCCACTGCCCTTCAGAACTTTTGGGGCATGAGATCCCCTCCTGTACACTTGCAGTGCTGCATTGGGCACCCCATGCATCACAGAAATCCATTTACTTTATAGTTCCTTGTGCACAAAAAATGTTGCTGTGCTGGGAATGCACATTCCTGTATACTGCGCTGTCTTTTTCATTTGTGCATCAGTATTATTAGGTTGACTGTTGGGCTGGAATTCATAGAAATGTGTTGCAGGGCACTGCACAGCAAGAATACACCACTGTGTACACGAATAAGACACGTTGATCAGTGTCCAGCCAGATGGACTCCTTATCTGTTCTAGAAAAGAGGTGAAAGGAAGTATAGGACTGTGGGAAACAAGAGTACATAACAAGTAGAGGTACATACGAAAGTAAAACTTAAAGGGAAGTGAATTTTTGGGGGGTGGGGGTACAGGATGATGAGAAAGATTAAAAGGAAGTATGTGTAGGAATTTTGGAGGAAGGTAAACAGCAGAGGGTAGATAAATGTACATGAAGTACTACAGATAAATGGGGTGAACTGCTATGCATTAGGAGGGAGACACATGGGATACACACAAACAAAAAAAACAGACAAATATATGAATGACTGGTGGCTTTGGAAAGGGAGAGGTATATGTAGCATTTCAGCAGTTGAGTGGCACAAAGAGATTTTATTGGGGCCAGGGAGAAGGAGGTCCTGGGCCTAGATGTTTGGTGATAGAGGCCACATTACTCTCAAGCATCCTAATGACATGGACCAGTTGGTCTAGTGAGTCTGTGCAGGATGGGCTGCCATGAGGTACCCAGCATGTTAATGCCTGATCAGCTGATGTCTCCATAAGCAACTCCACTTCCAGCTGAGCTACAGCATGAGATTAGGGTGGACTACCTGCTTGTGATGAGCTGAACCCACTGGTAAAGTCCCTAGTCTCCCACTTTGGCTGCAGCCTTAGAGGGGGCAGCCTGAGCTGATAGCTGATGAGCCTGTGGCTCATGGGCAATATCATGACCCGCAGAAGGAGATATTAAAGGAAGGGTGCCATTACTAAGGATATTATACACACTGTACAGCTGAGGAGGTAAGAATCCCTTGCATTTCACTGCTCTAAACGTCTTTATTGTCTCCTGCAGAGCCACTTACATTCTTCTTGCATTCAGCCTGTGTTGAAAGAGGACAAACCAGTCATCACTTACACATGTGGATGACATGCAGACAGTGGTGTGAATGTGTATCTGCAATGAATCAGAAGCCTATATGGCACTCATAGCCCATGAAAGAAACTGCACAGGATGCTCTAAAAGGCAAGTAAGATTATGAATTATTTAAGATTTGCATGTCATAATGAGAAAAAAACTAGCTCTTTACATTCAGACATTCAGAACATGAATGGGGATTATGAGATCTGCCACTATTAAAGCAGATTAACATTACAAGGAAGTTAACCCAAAAAAATGCTATAAATAAGTACATAAATATCACGGGCTTTCAACTGGGCAGTTTGTGGTACTGACTATTGGGCTGCAGTCTCCCACTTGAAAAGAAACTCATACTTTTGTTAAAAAAAGTAAACTTTTCTGTTTTAAAGACTCAGAATTTTGTGCATTTTACTTAATATAACATAATAACAGAGGATCCCTTCACTCTGGAATAAAATCCCAGTCCAGGTTAGGCAGAGTCCCTCATTGACTCTCTTCAAGAAGAATCTTGATGAGTGGATGGGAGATCGTAGGTTTACCCCGGGTATCACTTCTGTGTCACTGTTAGACAGAGGCACAGTATACTAACCTCGAAAAAGGGCATAGCAAAATAAATTTAAAATGGGTGGCGAAAGCCAAACACATTCTGGCTAGGCTTATAAATGCCCTAGGGCAGATAGCCTAGTATGAACCTATGAACCTATGAACCTATGAATATGAATTGCTTTCTAATTGTGCCTGTGTGTGTGTGTGTGTGTGTGTGTGTGTGTGTGTGTGTGTGTGTGTGTGTGTGTGTGTGTGTGTGTAGGGGGTTGAAATAAATGAAATGTGGCCAATTATTGTTTTATTACAATCTGATATTTGAGGTGGACTCAGCCAACAAACTGAATGTAATTGCTCAGCAAAGAGGTTGTTTCAGGATAAAAATGAGCCTGACTGACTCTGCTGTCCTTTGATCAAGTTGAGCAGTCATTCTTTTGACTTTGTAGGACTGACATCCTTTTGATCCTTTTCAACAAAGTTCATTCCTGTCCAATTTCAAGTGCAACTTAGATCTATGGATTGGAAACAGAAATGGAAACATTATCCCAGTAATGCTTCCTGTACTACTAATGGACAGCGGTATATCCTAAATGCTTTATCCCATGCATAGGTCCCTTCAAATTATCTATGGTATGGTCCCAGTTATTCTTATTAGGGGTAACATTTATTATCGACCATGGGATGGGTTAGGCCAATCTATAACCAAATGGGGTAAGTTATTGGCTAGGCTTAAATGGCCCACAAAGCCAGCTAGCCTACTACTTACTTAAGAACCTATGACATTCATTTGTATGAAGAAAGTTGGAATACTTTGGTGTGGCTATTTTTGGTGTAAGACCACTGTGAATTGTATTGCCGTGACCAATATTTTTATCAGAATCAGACATCTGAAGTATACACAGTCAACAAACTGGCTATAATTGCTGGGTGTAGGGGCTCTCTGTGAATGAAAATGATTTACTTTGTCTTCATTGACTTGTTAAGTGGTCATCATTTTGGATTTCCACGATTAATGTGTATTTGAGAGAGGCAAGTGGGAATGCTTTACTTTGGATATTATTTATTTATGTAAAACAAAGGTGAAATATATTACAATGGCCATTTTTATCACACTCAGGCATCTGAGGTATGCACAGTTAACAAACTAGCTACAATTGCTAGGTATGGAGGCTCTCTGTGGATGAAAGTTATTGACCCTGTTATCATTTGCTCAAGTTAAATAGCCATTATTCTGGCTTTGCAGGATTAGTGTGCATTTGTGCAAAACCAGGCTGAATATTTAATAAAGTGGCGATTGTTGCTGCAGTTGCTGGGAACAGGAACTATACTTCAATGAAAATAACTGTGTGGAGAAGGATGTGTCAGTGCATCTAGAAGTAACAAGTTTGCCATAATGTCTTTCACTTACCATCATAGTCAAACATCAGTATTATATGCAATAAGTGGCTACCTCTGGTAGCTTGGGTAGGATGTGTATGATAGCAGCAGACTACTGGCACAGTGAACATTGAGTAGCATTTCAATGTCACAGTATTTGGCTTGCTGGTTGAGTTCTTGACTTAGATTCTTTCTGTCTGGAGTCTGTATGTAGTCCCTGTCTCTGTGTGATTTTTATCCCAATGCCCTTCTTTTTCTATAAAAGATCATTGGCTGTATAAGGGGATTCTGACATAGCCTTAGTAGGAAGCCCATCCTCAGTTTCTCCTCTTGGTGCCATCTAATTTAAAACAGGGCCTGCACTCATGGTCACTATAGTCTGTGTGCAGGAAGGGGGCTGGAGATGTGTTTGGTCAATATTTCTTCAGCTTTGCTCACAATTAAACTTTAGTGGTATGCACACAATGAGGTCACTAGAGATTAAAAGATAAACCAGGTTACTTTAAACTGAAGCTATTGGTGAAATGTAAATTAATGCATTAGATGACTTGTTACTTTGTACATCAAAGCATTATCTATGTCTAAGCTCTAGGGGCAGTGTACTGTCTAGGAGCAACATATTGAAATAGATTACTGTGATTATTGTTTGCTTTTCTCATAATCAAACATCAGATGTATATGCAGGTGAATATCTTGTGGGTAGAGGTAAGGAGGCATGTTGTGTGTAGAGGTTGACAGTAACAAGTTGAAATAAAGTATTGTGGCCATTTTCTCTTTCACTTTTGTCCTAGTCTGACATGAGAAAGGTATAGAAAAGGTGGCTATTTTTGGAGGTAGGGGTGAGGAGACGTGGCATATATGTACAACAGCAACAACTTAAATATATGGCTATGGCCATTTGTACTTTCACTTTTAGCTCTATCTAAAACACCAGAAGGTGACTATCTTTTTGTGGGGGAAGTGAAGGAGGTGATATTCACATATATAGTTTATATATCATTGCAAACATTTGTCTTCTCAGTTTATTAGGAATGGATATCTTGTTAGCTTTGAACATTTAGCTTTGGATACAACTCACTTCTTCCTTTTCTTTTCTTACTTTTCATTTTTGTTCAGGCCCTCATTGGATCATGAGGTTAGAAAAGGTCTTAAAATACACATCAGAGTATCTAGAACCCACATAATTCTGGGGGATACTAGCCCCAATACACCTGGCTTAATTCACTCACCTTCTCCACAGCTGTTAGAGTGTAATCTTGTCCAGTTAGGGTGTGTGGAATGGATGAGGAAAAATGCTGAAAAGTAGGACAAAGTCTGAAAAAACAGGACTGTATAATCTGTCTGGATAGTGTGGGACAAAAATGAAGGGATAGGTGGCACAGAGGGGTCTGGGAAACCAGTGTAAAACAGGGAAAGCATCATCGAGTCCTTTGTTTAGGGCTCCATTTCACTTAAGGTTGGCCCTGTTGATCACAGTTCTATATATGAGGTATGTATAGTCAGGATGAGCAGGTGCTGACACACTTTATGGATGGAAGTGACTTTCCTCAGCTATTGTTTGATCACAGGCAAATGGTTATTGACCTGCTTTATTATAGACCCGTCTAATCAGTTTGTTTCATCTATTCAATTGCTTCCTTTAATGTCACCCTTTGCTTTGAGTTAACAGCAGCAACTCGGGTTGGAAGTTATCATCCTTAGAGCTTAGCTAAAAAAAAAACATAAATTGAACTATTTTTCTGTGAGAATGAACTACATTTAGTTCATTGCTCAACAGAATTTATTATATGTATTTTTATATTTATATTTTATGTGCATTTCTGTATCTGCATGTGATTATACAATCTGAAGTAAAGGATTAAAGAATAAAGCAGGTTGCTTTAAACTGAAGATGGAGGTGCAATGTAAATTAATGCATTAGTTGAGCTGTTACTTTGTACAGCAAAGTCTAATCTCCTAAAAGGCAAGAGCTCAAGGCAATACAACATTATTTTATCTTTGATGAATAAACCAACTTTTGTAAATAACTGGCTATGAATGGTGCAAAAGCTCTTTTAAAATATTTCTGGCTTGACCTTCCTTCCTTCTATGAATCCACACTGACTTCTTCCTGTGCTGCACAGATTTTCAAATATTCCATTTTTTTGTCAGAAGGAATTCCATTGTTATTTTTTGTCAGAAGGAATTCCATTGTTATTTTTTGTCAGTAGGAATTCCATTGTTATTTTTTGTCAGAAGGAATTCCATTGTTATTTTTTGTCAGTAGGAATTCCATTGTTATTTTTTGTCAGTAGGAATTCCATTGTTATTTTTTGTCAGAAGGAATTCCATTGTTTCACTACAGGTAAGTCAAACTGTTGACAGACTGATACGTTTTGCTCTTTCCCCTCTGTTGCTCTTATGAAGGGGAATCATGTCTGCCCATTTCTAGTATTTAGGAGCCTTACCCTCCTCCCATTATTTGTTAGAAGGTAAGTTGGAGGGGACTATAGGGAATACTGGATCAAGTGTAAGTGCTAGTGACTGCTGCATTTCCTCCCCATTTTAATTCATTTTAGTTAATGTAAGCTGACAGAGTTTACTGCTGTTCAATAGCAACCCTTTTTTTCCTTTGTGGTGTAGTGTAGATCGATAGATATTTCTCACTTTTAAGGGGGATGCTGCCTCCTTAACCACAATCACCCTATACCTATATTTTTATTTATAGATGGAGAGTGTGGGAGTAAAGGGGGTGCCAACGCCCCTTACAAATGGAATTAACAAAAAATATGTAGACAAATTACAACCACAAAATAGATTGTATTTTGTTTAGTGTTGCTTGGTAACTGCTCCAACAAATACTGCTACCAGACAAAATGACATGGCATCTGTCAAATTAGATTGCAGTATACTTTTGACAAGTATAAATAAACCCTAGGAGGGCCAAAGTTTTCAATTAATGCCAGTTAGTGGTAATACAAGTTCTGTTCTCCAGTAAATCAAGCATAATTCTGCCTGGTCCCATGGCCTTGGACATATTTACATTTTGGAATTTATTCTTAACCATTTCTTCTGTGACAAGGCTGGGATCAATTGCATTACCCCCTAAAGTTCTACTAAATGGATATGATAATCTTCCTTTTCTTATGTATGTAGAGTAGAAGTCTTCCTTTAAAAGTCTGTTTTTTAACATCCTTTCTGTCCATTTTATTCACTTTCATTCTCCCTTCTTTTATCTTCTTTTAATCCAGGCTGCACTTAAAACAAGTTATTTTTCCTTTTCCTGACTGTATTAGGTTCATAGGTTCATAAGTTCATAGGTTGGTACTAGGCTATTGGCCCTAGGGCCTGTACAAGCCTAGCTATAACAATTCCCTGGATATTTCTTCCCACAATATTTACTTCCCTGGACCCCTGTCTAGCAGGGCGACTGATGTGATCCCCGGGGTGAATTTCCCATCCAATCCTCAAGGTTCCTTTTGAAGAGGGCCAAGGAGGTGCTCTGCTTGACATGTATGGGCAGTCTATTCCAGAGTATGGAGAATCTCTGGGTTAGGAACCTATCCCTTCAGCATGTTTTGTTTATTGTGATGACAAGGTTTAGATCCCTGGAGCATGTGGCTCTGAGGGATTTATTTAAGTGGAGCATGTCTAACAACTCAGGGTTTGACATGGCCTTGTATGTTAAACAGAGATTACCTCTGAGTAGATGATATGCCACAGAGTATAACTAGAGTTTTTTTTAGATGGTCAGCATAGGGCAGCTGCTTTAGGCCTGTGATTCTTTTAGTGAGGTATTTCTCCGGCCTTTCCAGCTGTTGAAGATGTCTTGTGAGGTACATACCAAACGGGGCATTGTACTCTATAATGGGTCTAATGAGGGATGAGTACAGAGGGACAATGACCTCCTTTTTTATGGATGAAAAGCCCTTAGTGATGAGGTGTGCCACATAGAAGGATTTCTTGACTGTTGTGGCGATGTGGTTATCAAAGGTGAGACCACTGTCCACCTGTGTCCCTAAGTCTCTCATCACACTTTCGGTGTTTAGTGTACTGCCACCTATGTGGTAATTCATGGGTACTTTTTTTTTCCCAAAGGGAATAACTATACATTTCTTGGCATTAAGCTTGAGCCTATGGCTCTGGCATCAAGCATCTGTTTCTGTAAGGCCCTTTTGTAGAATATCCACATCATTTGGGGATTCAATAATGGCTCCCAGTTTGCAGTCATCTGCGAACTTTGTTAGCCAGAGTCCCTTAGTGTTGGCCTGTACTTCAGAGAAGTAGATGCCAAACAAGAGCGGTCCCAGGACTGAACCCTGAGGTAATCCACTTGTCACTTGTCTGGAGCTGGATTTGGAGTCAGCTACTTTTACAGTGTGGGTTCTGTCAGTAAGCCAGTTGGCAACCCATCGAGTGATGTAGGGATTTATGCCCAGCTTAGTAAGTTTATCTATGTTTCCAGAGTGGGGGACAATGTCAAAAGCCTTGTAGAGGTCCAGATAGGCTGTGTGGACCACCTTACCCTCGTCCACAGCTCTGGATACTGATTCAAAGAAGTCACTCAGGTTCAGGAGACAAGATCAGCTCTTCACAAATCCAAATGGGGTGGGGTCCAGTGTTTGAAGGTTGCCAATGTCTTTGTTTATAAGTTCCATGGTAATGCGTTCCATGGTCTTGAAGATCAGGCTTGTCAGACTGATGGGACGGTAGTTCCCGGGATCCAAGGTGGATCCCCCATTGTGGAGTGGGATACCTGTAGCTGTGCGCCACTCAGTGGGCACAAAGCCTGAGGTGAGGCTATGATTAAACATGACACTTAGGTAAGGTGCCAGTTCATTTGGTAGTTCATGTAGTACACAGCCTGGGGTGTCATCTGGTCCCATGGATGCTGTATTCTTAACTTTGGAGAGCGCGGTTTCTACCTGTGTGGTCGTGATTACTGGAATTTGGCAATCTTTTGGTATTGAGATGGGCCCTTTAGGAGGTGAGAGGGGGGTGAAGTTGGCACTGAATCGATCTGCTAGGATATTGGCAATATTCTTGGGATCAGTTTATTTAATGCCATTCTGTTGTAGCTCAGAGCACATCTGAGCATTGCCATTTAGATTTTTGACATAACTATAGAATGCTTTGTGGTTCTCTTTGCAATCTTTGGCAATTTTATTTTCGTAACTTGCTTTGGCGGATTTTATGAAGGATCTCAGCTTCTTACTGAGGCTGGTAAGGGAGATTTTTGCATCTTGGGATTTTCCTCTTTTCCGCAACAGTTTCTTCCTTCTGTTGTATAGCTTGTTTATGACAGGGGACTACCAGATTGGCTTCCTTTTTTTGGAGGAGAGCATCTTGGTTCTATTTGGGATGGCACGATTCATGCATGAGTGGATGTGCTCGTACAGTGCCTTAGTGTATGGTTCAGCAGTTGTACTTTCAGCTCCCATCTGTATGGGTGTTATGAAGTTTGTCACTTCTGATTTCAGTAGCATGAAGTTGTCTTTGGTGAAGTTTTATATGGAGGTTTCCTTACTGGGGGGTGGGGGTGGGATGTGGATTTCAAGGGTGATTTGCTTATGGTCAGACCTGACCAATGAGGGGGGTGACCACTGGTATGGAGCATCTATCTCCCATGTTGGTAATGACCAGGTCTAGGATATTGGAGCCCCTGTTGGGACTATAGATTAGTTGATCCAGGGCATTGGAATTTATGAATTTCAAGAACTGTTGGGAAAAGATGTTGGTACCTGAGTAGTTTTCCCAGTTAATGGCAGGGTAGTTGAAATCACGTAGTATTAGAGTGTTTGGTTGTATCTTAATATTTTCCAGTATGTTTAGAAAGGTGTAGTGAGAATCTTGGGGCATGGTGGGGGATATGTAGCAAGCTACAATTTGGATTGCAGTCTTACCTAGTGTTAGTTGCACCTGGATAATTTCAGGTGCATTGTGTTGGGAAACTAGCCTGGAGGTGTGAATATCCTTGGTGAATGTGGACACTTCTCCACCTTTAGTGTTTCGGTCTTGGTTTGGTGGCCGAAAAGTGTGGTAAAGGTTGTAGGCTGGTACTGCAGGGGTGCTCTTTGGAGCCTTGAACCAGGTCTCAGTTACTGCACAGATATCGATGTTCTCCATTTTTAGAAGTGCCTCGAGATAGTACATTTTGAGGTTTAGACTTCTAGCATTGAGCAGCATTACCTTCAGATTTTGCATGCTTGTATCTGTTACGGTGGTGGTTTTGTCCTTTGAACCTTGCCTAAAAAAGGCACTATAAAGGGCATCCTGAGGGAGACAGGTGCAGACCATCTCTGGCAAAGCATTGTGGTTTATCAATCATGTCGTCCCAGGCAGACAGATACTGGATCCCTTTTGAATGACACCAGAAGCTTAGCCAATTGTTGAAGTCAGTGATTCTGTCCTTATACTGTGGTATCATTTTGGGAAAAGGCAGGATGCTACTCAGGGCTAGGGTCATACCTGCCTGGGCCACATGATCCGAGAGCTCTTAAATGTCTCTCTTCATGTAGTCCAGGGAGGTAGGTCTCAAGTCATTCACTCCAACATGGACAATGACAGAGTTGTATTTGTACTTGTTGTGGAGTGATTTGAGTGCATGCATTATGTGGTGGATCCTGGCACCCGACAGGCAGCTGACTGTAAATTTCTCCTTGCTCAGCCTGGTGAATCAGTGTGCCTGACTATAGAGTCACCTATGACTAAAGTGTTGGGTACGTTGTCTTGCCTTAGGGGCTGTTGGGTGGCACACTGGTGTGAGCTATGTGTCACTTTGGTTGTGATTGGTGTTTGTTTGCTTTTCAGCTTCAGAGGTCCTTGTTGCTTGGGCAGGTTAATGTGAAGGGCCTCTGCATATGTGGGTTTAGTGTTGCTATGTGTGGGTTGATGGTGTGGGGTCTGAAGGGCTATATGTTGCTTGAGGTGTAGTGCAGGTGTTAACCTTCTCCTCTTGACTGTTTAGCACAATCTTGGCTGGAGAGAGCTTTGCTTCTAGTTTGGCTATGTAAGTGCATCTCTCGCAGGTTGTAGTGTTGGGTGGTTAGAGGAGAGGGTTGTCTGTGTACATGAGGCAGTTGCTGCATTGCCCCAGTATGCCCAAATTCACCAGGTGGATAGGAGAAATCACCAGAAGCTGACCCCTGGACAAGCCTGTTTAGGTGCTTTTTTTGTAAAGTACAGGAGCTGTTTTCCCTTACCTTTGCAAGGTACTTTGCAATTATAGGCTGTTTAGTGCCAATGATTAATTTATCCTTATTAACAAGGAGAGTTGAGTGCTTGTATCAGTTTAAGGCTTTCTAATGCTTTCCAGCAGGTTCTTGAGCAAGTGCTAGTCACAGGGGTTCAGATTTTAGTGCTACTACTGAGAAACCAGCTAGTTCTAAGGGAAAATTTGAAGAACAGACTTTCTGGCACCTGGAATAGTGTAATTGTAACCCTGCAGTGCTGCACGATGCAAATAATGAGCAAACATACACGTTTTTAAGCCAGAAAACTGAAAGGGATAGAAATCAGCCCAAAATGGCTAATAATATTACAATTTCAGAGCTGGAAACCACTCCTCTGGTGTTAAATTGGCAGTAGAATGCTCACCACTCCCACTGGTAAGCAGTAGGACTTCCCTCTATCACAACAAGGTCTGGATAGCTCTGAACACAGAAAATAAAGTCCTGAAACCAGCAAAGCCTGGGATCTGGACTATACTAGCTAGGAAAGGTGGGAACCAAGCAAACAAGATAGTATTTTTTTTTGGTTAAAACAGGCTAAACAATGCAATAATGAAGTAAATAAACACAGAAAAGGCTAACGCACTTGAGGGTGTAGCCCTAAACAGTAAATGCAATTAAAACTTTACAAAATTAGCAATTTAAAACTTTTTAAATGCAGCAAGGCAAGTGCACAACTGAAAAATGATTTAAGAGGCAGTAATACAGTAGAATAAGTAGCTAGTCTATCTTTTCTTCAGTTTGTTCCCTTGCTTTTCTGGATGTTCTTTTTACCTTAAAGTGTAGTTTTGTTTAGTTTTTTTGTCTTTCTGCTTGTACTTTCTTGTGGTTCCTAAATACACTTTCCTTAACCTTCAGCATAATCTCTTTGTGAAACAACATTGTTTTCTTCTCTGTTTTTGGTCTGTAGATTAGTTTCACACAAAGACTGTCTAATAGGTTTACTAAAACTGCTTTGAATCCCAGTGACTCAAAGACCACTGTCTCAAACCCAGGGACTCGTTCAGGCTGCCACTCATGCTCGAACTGAACTACATATTCGGGCAAGAAGTGGTAGCTGTGCATCGAGTTCACAGGGGGAGTAAGAGGGGATTGGGAGTGTAGGTTAGGGTTTCAGGCAGCGATCTGAAGGGGGATTTAGGTTTATAGAGGGGGAGGTTTTAGGGTTAGGGAGTAAAAGGGGCATTTAGGGAACAGGAGGGAAGTTTAGGATCTGGAAGTGGGAAGTAAGTTTTAGATTTAAGGAGAGAGAGATTGGGGACTTTAGGTTTAAGGAGTAATTGAGGACTTTAGGTTTAGGGAGCAAGGACTTTAGGTTTAGGAAGCAGGAGGAGAGTGCTATGATTAGTGTTAGAGACTGGGTAGAGATTTTAGAGTTAGGGCTATGGTAGGTCTGTGGGGAAGGTACTCAAGTTGGATCAAGCTAGTGGGAGTTAGGGCACTTGTCATTTAGAGCTAGTGGCAACAAGCAAGTGTATCATGAGCTACAAGCATGCAAACACTCGTAAGAAGACCCCTATATGGCTTCTGTGATGACAGTTTTTGTTACACTATCTGTTCTTGGATGTCACCTTCATGGTTTTCTACTAGCACTTTCCATTCTTTCTTAATTGCAAAGTATGAAAATGTGTTTAATTTTTAAGACTGGAATTGTCCTCCCATATGCCTGTGAATTTGATTATTTTCAACAGGAAAAGGTATTGTATTATACTGCTGAAAGAGATATATCTGTTAGCCTTTGTCTCTCACTATAACCAACTTGATTTTGTAGCTGACTAAATAATTTAGTTTGCATTATCTATTTTTATATGTGTATCAAGGTGGAGAGCTGCTTTCAATGGACTCATTTCATTCTCAGTTTGGGATTTTACAACAATAAAACTGAAAATCTTACATAGTTTTATTCCACAAAGAATGTAAATTAAATTATATACAAGAAATATTAAAACAAGACAAAAGTGCAGCCATATAATTGTAACATATCTGCATAAATTCTGTTATGGAGACAACTGTGGATGTGAGAAAGTTATGCTGAAGTTGCAGAACTTTTCCAATAAATGTAAAATATGACAATGATTAAAAATGAAAATATGATATAGAGATAAACATAGAAGGTTCCATTAAAGTTTTATATTTTTTACAATGTCACAAAGACAATAGTGAAAATATATATAAACAAAGAAGGCACCAGTCATGTGCAAGAGAACTCGAGTATTAAATAAGATGTGAATAGGAGTCAAAAGCAATTAGGTTTGTTATGAAATGTTTCCTGTAGTGAAATATTTGCACTGGAAAACTTTATGAGGGTGTCTTTTACATCTCGGCCAGAAAGTATTGCACAAGGCTAAAGACTTTTGGGCTGAAATATTGATTTCCATCGTTTTGGATCTAAAATATAAAAGTAGTGATGTATGTTGGATAGCCTAGCTTGTGAGGTAGATGCAGAACACTTATACAAAATGTAAGATGTCCTAAAAGCAGGTAAAATGAGAGTTTAGTGCAAACATTCATAAATCTTTACAAATACGCCACTTCAACTCCATTTCAAGAGTCACATTTTATTAAAAGGCTACTGCTGTGATTTACACCAAATGGTTCCATGCATCACTTGGGGCATCCCCCAAGGTATTACATACCTTCAGCAGTATATATCTAACCCCATTTCCTTCAGTTCACTCTTTCGTGTAATTAATTCCCTTGTTACCAGTTTTACCACAGTATACAGGTATTAGGTTTCATTCTTCAAAATTTGCTACTGTACCTCAGCAGCCACCAGTCTCTGTAACTGATGCTAGGAGACCATGGCAGACCTGTCTGGACCAGGGCATCAGCTCATTCACATGGGTTAATTGAATACTTTCCCTAACTTTTCCAAAGACGTGTTTGGAACATTCCTCCCTGGGCCTCCTCTGAAAATAGGCTTTATCCTAGTTGGACTTTCCCAGTCAACAGATGTTAAATAAATAAATAAAATTAATTTCTACATACATTCAGTAGGCAAGTGAGCCATTCAGCCACTTATTCTGCTGAAACTGACGTTGCAATCCCTGTACCTCTGTTGAGCAGACATTGCTGCTACTTCAAGACTAAAGATCACTATGGCATTTTTACTGATGTCCAAAAAAAAAAAAAGGACTACATGTAACATAACTCACTAACACCTATGTCTCACCTCTGGAATTCTACACATATACTTGCATTCCTGAGCAGTTTCTGAAAAAGCAATTTAAAAAGCAAAAGATAAGTAAATGTAAATATTTTGTGAAAAAAAAAACTATTAAAACTATACAAATAGCAATAATATCGCTAAGAAGTTCTTTCCATAAATACTTTAATATGTTATAATGCACATAATCTCATAATTATATTTTTGTTAAACGTTCACAAACAAATTGTCATAGCCTGGAAACTCTACAATCTAGACATATATTATTAGAATACTTTTGTTTACCAGACATACACTCTCACATGACTGCAAAAAATTTTGATCTGAGTGCATGTTTATTGAGATATTTTCAAAACATTAAAACATATGTTAAATTATATAATTATCAATGTAAACAACACTGAATATTTCTCAAAATGTTTAACTTACAGACCAAGTATCAATGAAAGTTTTCTTTGACAAAGCATAAAACAACATCCAGTGCAATTAGAGTTACAGAAATAACCAGAATCAAAATTTATTAAAACCTCTCTTTACAAGAATTTAGCGCTTTCAACCTTCAATAGGCTTTCATCAGAATGAGTCAATTGAACACAAATGTTTCAAACACTTCACCATAATCACATGATGCTGTCATGTGACTACATTACTTACATTTTTTCTTGTTTCTATTTCTCTATAAAATGTTTACATAATTTAACCTTCGACTAAGTCCTGGATTAACATAAGCATTTAACACAATTTGCTAAATCAAGTTCATCATCTTTGAAACAACTAGCAATATCTCATGTATAAATGGGCAAAATGGGCATTAACAGTGAATTTTCTTGTCTCTCACTATGGCATTTCACACCATACATGTATATCTCTCTCTTTTGAAAATATGAAAATATGAATAATAAGTGTGAACAGTGATTAATTTCTCTACTGCAGGACATCCTAGATTACTAGTTCATGTTATATTTTTATAACTCCTTAACTTTTCTAAAATGCTTATTATTAGCTGGTAAGTCACTTAGATGAAGAAGCCAGACCCAAAAAATGCCTGCACAACATAAGGAGCTATGGGTATGAACTGGATTTATACAGAAATATGCCAAAAGCTTGAATGAGATAAGAGAAGGAGAGCTGTTAAGAAAGTCTGAAGTGACCACAAATCAAAGTCATTGATCAGTGTCTCACTTCTCACCTACTTGTGTCCAATGGACATGGGCATTCAGATGGAGTGTCTTGATATGTTATTGCTCCTACTTTCATGTGGATGACTGTGATATCAGCAAATGATTTGGACTTGGGATGGCAGATGCAATTATTTTTCATTTCTGCCACTCATTTGTCTTGCTATGCCATCTCTTAACACACTACAGCATGGTCCACTTCAACTCTACTGATGTTGCTGCTTATATTTCTCCAACCAGGGGTCACTCTACAAACAACATGTAGGACAAACCCACAAGAAACTGGATGAAGCCTCAGTAATGACATAAGTGACAGAAAGTGTTTTGACAGAAGGCAATACCCCTGTACCCCCTTACTTATGTACACTAACACCAAGGTCCCCCCCAACCAAGGGTAAATTAAAAAGGAAGGGTTTTTTCAGAGGATAATAAGAAGGGTACACCTAATAATCTAATGAATCAGTGAGCCAATTGAAGTAGGTTATTAGGCATGCACTCCTTGCAAAATTCCGTGAAAGTCCACCAATTTAATGGCTATTCATTCTGAAGGCTCATAACCAAAGTTAACACAACACCCAATACATTACAGCATAATTGGGTAATATGTCATAATGGCACAGGTATGCATAGTAGCTGCCTGCTGCAGAGGTTTATGACAATTTGCTAGTAGTATGTGCACATTTTTATGATACTCAGAATTTTTGCCTTTGTTTTTACTTGCAGTCTAAAACCATGGAAACAGCTCTTAAGGTTCTGGTTTGTATTTGGAAAATTATGGATTGTATTTTTTAAAATTACAGTTTTATTTTATTCCTTGTTAATTGTACTCATACATAGTTACATTATCATGACAGCTGATTTGATGTTTAAAGTAGATGAATAGCATTTGTTTCACATATTTTATTGTGATTGGGGTAAATATAAGTTGATAGTCTGTAGGCTGCAATTTTAAACTGGTTTAACAAGAAGTTGAGTCCACGTGTGCACTGGAACAATAATTAACAAACTAAGGACAGAGTTAAAATTCAGACTTTGAGGTCAGATAGGAGCTACTTGCCTACTTAGACTATTTATTACTTGTTAGTGATCAGTTGTAGATCTTACTTAACCAATATTCCTTTATGCATGCCCTATGCAATCTTGAATTCCCTCACTTATTTTTGATCTCCCCTTTTGCTCTGGAAGCGTAATCTAATTATCTTCCATTACTTTGCTGTAATGCTTTGCAGCTCCTACTTTTTATCTTGAGAGTTATTTTCTGGGTCATCTAGTCCAGCCAGTATTTCATTCATGGGAAACACACTGGCTAGAAAACAGGAACTACAAGTAACAAGAAACTGCAGTCTCCTCTGACAAAATAGTGGCTATCCCTAAAGTGCCACAGTACTCATCTCTATGTGCTTTTCTTTTCAACGTGTATATAAATAACACTGTAACACAGTAAGAACATTGTATTTATTGCTAATAATACACAGCAATGATAATCTATTAGAAGTTATACAGAGGAAAGTCATTTTGAAGGGATACTGAGGGCAACAATGTGGGTAGCTGGGTATAAAGTTAACACTAAATTTGGTAGCTAATATATTGGCTTTATCGTTATGACTGGGATATCTGATAATCATTCTAGATGAGCTCAGTGTACCGTTGGACATTATTCATTTACTCCCTGACATAAGTGAAGAAGGATTTGTAGTTTTCTTTAGTACGTGTAGCGACATTAAGCTCATACTTCCTTACTTTCTAATATATTCTTAAGTTCCTTGATGGCATATTTCACTGCGGTTGTGATATAAGGGAATTGTGACTTCTTGCAACTTTTCATCATTTTCTGTCTGTTGTTATATAGTTTGTTAAGGTGGGAGTTCCACCAGACAGGGTTACGCCTGAATTTACCTTTATATTTAGGGGATACGGGTACAAATTTTTCTAAGGAGCTGTTTAGTTGTTGGTAAAAGTCAGAAGTGAATGTGTTAGCCATCTCATTTGGTCCAATTTGCAGGGGATTGTTGGGAATTTTGCATAGGTCTTCTGTAAACTGGGGTAGGTTTGCCCTATTGAAGTACATAAAGACATCTCATTTAGTGATGGGATTGTACCACATTTAGTGATGGCATTGTACCACTAGGCCTAACAGAGAAGGTGGTTGACTTGTGGTAAGGGTTAACTAGGAAAGGAGATGTGGGGTAGAGTACAGACAGGGGCTAGGTCGGGATGGCCAAGGATAGTGGGTAGTTTTACAATTTTCTCAAGTGCATTGGCATTAATGCAGTCCAAGAACTGCTAAGCATATCCACTTTTAGCACTGCAAGTGTGCCAATAAATGTTTGGATAAATGAAATCCTCTAGCAACAAAGTATTCAGTTTGATATTTAAACATGCAATAGTATTAAGGTAATTCCTATGATCTTTGGGGGCATTGATGTGGATCTATAGCTAACACTGATCGTTGGAATTGTTAAATGGTGATTTGGATTTCCAGGAGCTCCAAGTTAGGGTCATGGATAATTTGACAAGAGGTAATGGTATTTTTGACAAACACAGATAAATGTGGATATAGAAGTCATATGACCCTCCGCATTAGGTACTTATGTATAACATGTTATATCCCATTCCCTCCTTAATTAGAAAACCTTCAGGCAATAAAAACAAGGCATTAGAATTTGACTATGTATAACAAAGGAATTAGGGAATTATAATACTCAGGTACAAAACACACAATAGGATGTCATTTTACCTATCAGGATTTTACTGTATCTGAACCTTGATTTACATGGCTACACATTATCATTGTAATTAATTGTAGTTTATCCCTTACTTTATATACAGGGTCTTACTTTACATGCAGTAACAGAAATGCTACCTTAAATGGTGCAATTTTTGCCATTTTTGTTTTTTTTTTTTACTTTTGGTATAATCACAGCTTAATACATTCATTTTTTATCTTAGTTTCCCACTGCCTTTTTAGCATTGGTCACGTAACCCCCCCCACAAATGAAACTGGGTCTAACACTAGGCTATGATACCACAGACTTATCTGAAATGCTACATTTAGTGCTGGTATATAATGCCGTTTGTCATCTGCCTATGACCTTTCTTAGTAAAGTTGTTAAGGGATTATAATGATATACTTAGGTACTAAACAAAGTTGCCATTCTACTTTCAAAGATTTTGCTACAACTCAGTCTTAACTTCTTTGACAGCTCATTGTTTTGATTAACACTTGTTTGAAGTTTAAGATCTACATTATATGCCATAGCCAAAAAAATGATCCTTGTCTGGTGAAATATACATGATTTTTTACTTTTGATGTATTGCCAATACAATGAAGCTATATTCTGGGCATGCATTGCATTCTGCTACCCTGAGCAGATATTATATACTCACATCTAATAAAAAACTGCATATAATGCAACTTGACAGCTGAGTGCTTTCTAATGCTCATATAGGCCTATTGGTAAAGCTTATTAATACAGAGTTCTATTTCTTAATCAGTTTGATATTTTTTAGTAAAATGTTTTGGATAACAAATCTGGATATTCAGTTATCAACTGTAGTCAATGCTGTGTTGTATTGTATGGTTAACAGATAATAGAATAGCTGCACAATAATTCTGTGAGTGCCAAGTCACAGCTCCTGGTAATGCCTTTCTTTTTTGTTCCTTTAATGACATTTCAAGTGCTGGAGACCATCACTTTGATGGAGAAACAAATAATTTGGCAGGTTTTAAAAATTCACTGCACAGTACTTTGTCAAAAATTGGGGAGCAAATGGTTGTAACTATGGGAATGATTCTTTTGAGCTGGGATATAAGATCTGAATTGGTAGTCATAGTAAAGCTTTAATAAATTTAACGTTATTGGCTGCAAAAAAAAAAATGGAAATGGAAATCTAAACCAAATGGAACCGAAATTAAAATCATTACTCTGCTTGTGGATGAAGGCTGAACTATAGAGCTTCAGTTGCCCAAGGTTCAACCTGTTGAAGA
Organism: Protopterus annectens; assembly: GCF_019279795.1. Classification (NCBI taxonomy): domain Eukaryota; kingdom Metazoa; phylum Chordata; order Ceratodontiformes; family Protopteridae; genus Protopterus; species Protopterus annectens. The sequence continues at coordinate 1,202,229,275 of NC_056747.1, read as the reverse complement.
ACATAATTCCTCCATAGTTATGCCCATAGAGATGGCCTTTTGGGGGAAATGTCCCCCTTCTTCATGTTGTGCAACCATGGAGTTGTTTATTCTCTTTCATCTCAGCAGAGATTTGTACATTTCATCAACAATGTAAAAAGCTTTGATTTGTATATTAATCTTTTTTTTATTGTACCATTGCATTCTTCTTTTTTAAAGATTTGTACATTTTATCAATGACATTAATTACTATGATATGTACATTAATATCTGCATTTATATTATATTATTATATTTTCTTTTTTGAAGCAAAGGCCAGTTTTGATCAGTAGTGTACTACCATGGTTAGGTAACCAAAAGGAGGAAGAACAGCAAAGTCCTCTGTAGAAAACACTCCTTTATTAAATAAAACCACAGTAGTTAAGCACTTTCATCCCTCTCATAGGGACTTCTTCAGAACAATATTATCAAGATTTCCCAGCATTCATATACATCTAACAATAAACCAATTAATACCTGCTAATTGCATTATTTAAAATTTTCATTGTTAATTAAAATAAACATATCCTTGTATTCATACTATATACATATATATATATATATATATATATATATATATATATATATATATATATATATTATACAATAATGTTGTTGTTTTAACTCAAAATGTGATTCATTTTTAAAAAACAATTCAAATTCACCATTTCATTTATACCTGGAAACCTAGTGGGATCGAGAGTCAGTTGCCATTTTAATTTACAAACATCTAAAAACTAATTCGGTGTCCCCCCACTTTAATTTGTTGTATTATTAAAAACTTAAATGAATGGCCTACAATTTCCATAAGATGCCTACTCAAAGCATTTGTATTCTTACCATGCCTTATGTCTAATAGATGCTCATAAATGCTGTTCCTAAACTGTCTACAAGTTTTTCCTATGTAGAATGCTGGACACAGGGAACATTTTGCAATATAAACCACATTCTTTGTTTGACAATTACAATGACCTCTTATGAATATTTTCTTACCATTTGTTTAAAAATATCACTTGTAATAAATATATGGGATCACTAGGAACACATCCCACATTTAAAGTTCCCAGCCTTTCCAACCACACCCCAGTCACTTAACCTGCTCCCCTGTTCCAAAATGTCCTCGAAACATCTGTCTCTCTTGAAAACAAAACTTTGATTTTTGTATAAAATATTTTGACATATTTTTCTCCACTGACAATAATTCCCAATTTTTTCTATTAGTTGAGATACCCTGTGGGCATCCTTATTATAGGTAGTAATAAAACTTGAATGTGCATACACATTATTCTCTGTATCAGACTTTTTTACTTCTACCATAGCTGTTATATCTAAGAAATTTAATATAGGTAAATAAAATACATTTTTCTGTTTATTAATAACCTCTTCCCTCATAGCAATTAACATTTCCGTTGGATAATTTCTTTTCTTAAACATATCTAATATGAAATTCACCTCTTCCATAAATTCATTATCCAGGGAGGTTATTTTTGCAGCATAGACTAACTGCCCTTTTACTATAGATTTCTTTTGAAAATCAAGGTGCCAACTATTAAACTCCAAATATGAATTTGAAAAAGTGGGTTTTCTGTATATTCTTGAAATCAAAGTTTTTTCTCTTTGTTTATTTTTAATTCCACATCCAAATACATTATTTGTGTTTGATTATATTCATGGGTGAATTTAAAACAACTCAAAGTGTCATTAATGTAATCCAAAAACTGCATTAGAGAGTCTCTTTTCCCAATCCAAATCAAAAACATATCCAAAAATCTAAAAAAAAGTGTGCAAATTGGACATAAGGGAAGTTTATAAATGGCCTTGTGAAATTTAAGGTGATAATTTAACAGAAAATGAAAAAATGTTATTGTTTGACATTTCGATAGATAGAAAAATATATATAATGAAGCCAGATAAAGGCAGTGGCGTGGTGGTGATGGACAAAAGTGATTATTTAAATTGTATGTCAGCCCTTTTGATGGATGACACCTACCATGAAATATCTTTGAATGAGAATAATATTTTGTATAAAAAGTTGGATCTGTCATTAGAAGACATGTTATTACAAGGACAAATAGATTTAGATGGTTAAGTTTTATGAGAAATGAACATCCAGTGGTAGCAAACATCTTTGGCTTGTCAAAAATTCATAAAGGGTTAGAAAATCTAAAGTTTAGAAGTACTGTAGATGTAAAAAGAAGCAACATTTGTTATATAGGTACAATTTTAGATTTTCACTTAAAGAGAGGTTTGCAACACTTTAAACACACATGCAAAGATTCTTGGCAGTTCCTGGTGAATTTAAATAAATTTCAATATATGGAAAATATGTTCTTGGTGACCACAGATGTTTGCAACCTATTCTCGGTAATACCACATTAAGACGGCTTAGCATGGTTATAAACCCAATTACAAATAACAGACACATATGATCAAGATGAAATTAATGTATTTGTGACCCTAATGGAGATGGTATTGAAACACAATTTCATCAGGTTTGAGGGACAGTATTTTTGTCAGAGCACCGGTGTGGCTATGGGGGCAGCTTGTGCCCCCATATTTGCAAATTATGTTATGTTATACTGGGAGGACCATTTTATTTTTAAATCTGGGTAAATGAGTTACATCAAAAATTACACTAGATTTTTGGATGATATGTTTTTGATTTAGATTGGGACAAGAGGCTCTCTATTGCAATTTTTGGATTACATCAATCACACTTTGAGTTGTTTTAAATTCACCCATGAATATAATCAAACACAAATAATGTATTTGGATGTGGAATTAAAAATAAACAAAGAGAAAAAAACTTTAGTTTCAAGAATATACAGAAAACCCACTTTTTCAAATTCATATTTGGAGTTTAATAGTTGGGTTTGATTCTCGGCTGGAGTGCCTTCTAGTTGGAGTCTGCATGTCCTCCCTGCAGTCGAGTGGCATTCAAAAGACATGTGTGAAAGGGCATGCCTTCGTTGAAGGATGGGCATCGAGCTGGCACCTCAGCACCATAAAAATCTACTGCCAATCATTAGCGGACCAGCATTTCACTGTGGCGACCCCTAACTGGGAAAAGCCGAAAGAAGAACAAAAAATAGTTGGCACCCTGATTTTCAAAATTAATTTTTAGTAAAAGGGCAGTTAGTCCATGTTGCAAAAATGACTTCCCTGTATAATGAATTTATGGAAGAGGTGAATTTCATATTAGGTATGCTTAAGAAAATAAATTATCCAACGGAAATATTAACTGCTATGAGGGAAGAGGTTATTAATAAATGGAAAAATGGTTTCTGTTTACCTGTATTAAATTTCTTAGATACAACAGCTATGGTAGAAGTAAAAGAAAGTCTGATACAGAGAATAATCTGTATGCACATTTGAGTTTTATTACTACCTATAATAAGGATGCCCACAGGGTATGTCAACTAACAGAAAAAAACTGGGAATTATTGTCAGTGGACCAAAATATGTCAAAATATTTTATACAAAAAACAAAGTTTGTTTTCAAGAGAGACAGATGTTTCAAGTTAATGTTGGAACAAGGGAGCAGGTTAAGTAACTGTAGTGCAGTTGGAAAGGCTGGGAACTTTAAATGTGGGATGTGTTCCCAGTGATCCCATATATTTATTACAAGTGATATTTTTAAACTAAATGGAAAGAAAATATTCATAAGAGGTCATTGTAATTGTCAAACCAGGAATGCAGAGGACTTTACTGTTCTTCCTCCCTTTGGTTACCTGGCTGGGGATATTTTCAGTTGATTGTTTGTACTACCCTGGTTAACAAACAAAAAATAAAATTAAATTAAATTTAGCAAAGGTGGTTAAAATTCAATTTAATTAACATTTTGTGTTACAGCACTGAATTCCAATAATAACACCGATACTGAAATGATCTGTTCATTGTGTTATTTATTTGCAAATATATATATATATAAATATATATATACATAAAACAGTGCATCTTAAATATTGTCATGTGACACGGGTATATCTGATACTTCATTTCCTAAAATAATAGCAAAAACTTGTATGGTCCCAGTTAATTCAGAATTTTCACCACCTATAGCAGCAATGAAAATGCTATTCTCAAGGAAGAACATTTTAAACACTAACAATATTTTCTAACAGAAGTGACAAAATACAAAACACTAACTTCCGGACATCGAAGTTTGGAAATTGTCATAACATTTTGGCTTGAGCAATAAGTTCATTATCTTCCAACATACTTTATCTGTTAACTTTTAAAAGGCCATTATGCATAGGAAATGAATACCCGATATCTGCTATTGAAACCGTGAACTGGAAGTACTGTATTCCTTCAGCTGCAAGACCTTGTAATGCATTATACTGAGCTCTCCACCACTCAGCTATGTTGATAGCCTTTGGAACAGACTGTGCTGCAACTTTGTAACTATGCTGCTCAAAGCCAGACCAACCTGACAGGCCTTTTAAATGCCTCATATATAAAGGTGGTTTAGAAGAAAGAAGTGGTAGCCCACGTGGGTACAAAATATTCACTGCCTTGAATCAAGTAGGCAGTGAAGGATGTTGTTAAAGTATGCTTTTTAGTTTGGCACCTTTATGTATCATAACGTCCTGTAACAGATTGGCATAAGTTAGCTGCTTTTGAACAGGCAGAATATGCTTAAACGGTCTGTTGCCTGTATTCTTTTTTTTTTCTTTCTCTCTAGCCATAACTGTAACACAGTAATCAAAGAATACATGCATGGTGTGTAGTTTGCCAAAGATGGTATAGCAAGATTGTGTTGAAGGCCTTGAATATGTAGCTCACACTTTCACTTACAAATGACGCAGCTTTTCCTAAGTGTACACAATTGCTGTGCAGTATTTTGAGCCAGGCCTGTACATTGTAATGCTGTTGACATACTGCAGAAATGGGTTCTTATTACCTGATCGAATGTTTAGGTTAGTGAATACATAAAAGATCTGGTAATAGCGAAAGCAAAAAATGACGAACGGACGATTTAACGCAAGGAAAGAATTCCTTTAGCTGTTATGCGGATTTTGCCTCTTTCCCCACTGTATAATGATCTCGGAGTTGGTATATTTAGTTAGGGCATGTGTGGGGGGCACAGCCCCCCACTTCATTTTGGTTTAATTTTTTTTTTCTTGCGGCCAAGGAATTGATTCCCTACATTAAAAAGGCCATTCGCTGTTTTAATTTTTCGATATTACCAGTTCGACGTTTAAGTATTCGCTAACCTAAACATTCGATCGGGTAATATAGATGTGCAGAAATTCAGTTTGTCAATTAAAAGTGGTTGTTTGTAAGCTCTTTTTACTGGCTATGCCAAAATGGCCAGCTCACTGTATGTACAGGAATCTGTGGTTTTATACAGGAAAATAAAGACATTTACCTTTAAATATCAATTTTAGGAAGGCTTCATGCTGAAGATGCAGTTCTTGCAAGTATGTGGCTCTGAGCTGTACATGCTTGGTGTCGTTACAGAAAAAATCCTTAAAAACTGAAGTATTCTTCAAAGAGATATCTACCCAAGTCAGCACGTGAAGAAAATCCATTCTGAATTCCTTCTTTTATTGTGATAATGCAGTTACATTTGAAAACAGTTACTCTTACTGTGCCTGTTATCAGAAGAGAAAAGTTATACTAGAACAAGATCAGCTAATAGCCTAGCATACACATTAAGCCAATACAGAACTACAAGGTTAAAATGAATGGTTCCAATACTTCTTGTGGTCTTTTATCTTGCTTTTGTTTTTGCTCCAAATGCTTTCTTGACTTTCAGTGAACAACAGTAGTATGCTTTCTCATATATTCCACCATCTGGTAGCAAACTAACAGTTTATTTTACCTTCATCTTCATACAGATTGGATAAACAAATACACTGCCAATGAATGACACAGATATTACTGGACATATGACTAGCTTTGGCTTACTTACAGAAAGTACATGGGTATTTTGGAGGTAGAATGGACATGCTGATCCCAACTGGAGTGAAGACAAATTAATCAAAATTTGAATTGGGGACAAGTTAACAAGACCACAAGAAAAACGAACTGAGCATTTTGACGTGTCTCAAGGTTCCTGGGGGGTGTGCATTGTGTGCAGGAACTGAGCTATAAACTGCAATATGTTCTGGCAAGTCTACATTTCTGTACCCATTTAAGGTGACTTCAAACTCAGATTCAATGAAAATAGTTAATGTAATGTTACATGAAATGCCACTACGGCGTGTGCCCTGACCTACCAAACTAGAAGCTTTGTTAAATGCAAACATGCAAATATCTGCACTACAGTCAGATTATAAAGTGTGTTGTATCTTAAAAATCAAGTTTGCTGGGCATTTTGGCATTGCACAAGCCATGACAAATGCTTACCATTCTGACTTTTAAGATTTTATACATTTTAGTGTATTTCAAGGGTCCTGTGGGTTCTATACTCATGTAGAAACAGAGAACTGAAAACTACAAACATGTTTTGACATATTTTAACTTCTGTACAAATTTTAAATAAGACTTTTAAGTTTACTCTCAGATATCCACCACATCTCATCACTATGCTACAGTATAATTCCTGATGTACAGATGTAAAACGTTTTTGCAGTGAAAATAAGAGTTAATGCATTCATTTTAGATGGAATGCCATTCCAGCATTTATGATCTTACCTACCAAACTAGAAGCCTGATTAAATGCAAACGCACTAACATCTGCATGGCAGTCAGATAATAAAATGTGGTATATCTTAAAAAGTAAATCTTTAGGACAGTCTGCCATTTTACACAGGTCCTACCAAATGCTTAACATTCTGAACATATGGACTGCATGCGTTTTATAAAAATGAAAAACAGTCAAGAAAGACCAGTCTGACAGATGAAGATGATTAAGTGTCTCTGTTTTAAAAAAAGTTACTGCCAAAAGAAAAAGAATGTTATTTTTAGTGCATGCATTATTCATGGAAGTAAATGTATTCTTGGAAGCCCTGCAAAATTAAATGTTTTTATGCATGTTTTTATGCATTTTCATACAAGGTTACAAAAAGGTGAATATGATTCTAGAAGACCTTTCTAAGGCCTCACATAACCACAAGGCCTGCAGAATAAGTTTTATAAGTGCTTGTGTACCATGACAGTATGTACAAGCATCCAGAAGAAGAGCAGTACCCTGTGCCAGTACAATGAGCCACCAGCCCACCCCTCATCTCTTCTCATTTCTGTGCTATGTCTCCAACCCTCCTAATTTCTTCTTCTTTCAAACTGTAGTAAACTGTTTGCTACAAGTGTAGAAAATAGTTGCTATAGTTTACACCCTGCCTGCATGGATCACTATGGTGCCCATGTTTTAGTTTAAAAAAATTCTTCTTTTAAAGTGTAGCAAACTGCTTCCAACAAATGTAACAAATTTTTGTACAGTTTATACCCTGCCTGTATGACGTGCTACAGTGCTCAAGTTTTAGTTAAAAAAGAGATTTTTTTTACTTTTAAACTGTAGCAAACTGCTTACTACAATGTATCAAGCAGTTGCTATTGTTTAGACCACACAGAGAGAGATCTGCAGTGCTTAGGTTTGAACACAAATGCAATATCAGCTTTTAAAAGCTGGTATTGCATTAAAGAGAGGTCAGGATTGGTTGCCCGTGGCTCCTAACACTTTGTGCTTGTGGCAGTTGCCCCTCTTGCACTGCTCTAGCTATGCTACTGCTAAGCAAATACAGTTACTGTACATGCTGCTATGAACAAAATAACTGATAATAATGTCTAGTCCAGCAGTCTGTATGTATGATGTGAAAAGCATTCCAGGCCAACCTAAGCATATGCCCAGTGCAACTCATATAGGAGTGTCTTGAATGTGTTCCCTACCACAATATGCATATGACAATTAAGCAAACAGCTACTACAACTATTTTATGCACAAGTTTCCCTAACAAGAAAACAAACATACAACAGCAACAACAACAAATAAATACATAAATTAATTAAAAATCCAGTATAAATAATGTATGCGCCACCAGAAGAAGACGACATACACTTGGGACACTCTTTTACTGTGCTCTGCATTAGGTGGACTGGAATTATCATGGCAGTAGGTGTTTGCCTGGTCTACCTGAGTTGACAAGCACACAAAAGAGCTCTAAATGTAGTTGTTTTATTGGTCATAGGGCTCAGTAGTCAGGTTTCTGTATTTTCAGTGCTGGTATAAATTTGACGTGTTTGTGCTGAGCTCCTCCCAATGACACTGTTCTGTAAGGACACAAACAACTGGAAGCGCATTTTCTTTACAGAACTGTCCATAAAGCAATACCTTGTAAAGCAGTAAATGCAGAGGAAATACCTTGTGCACCGACAAGCTTGGAGTAGCTAGTTTGTTCATTGTGTAGCAATACCATTAAATTTATCAGACTTCAGTATTTTATAGTCTAGTCCGTGTCTAATTCCCCCAAAAGCACCCTTAATAGCTTTCTGTTAACCCATGTATGCCACATCATTGAAGCTCACTAATTAGAAAAACAGTCACCAGACAACATCAACAGGCAATTTTCTAATTCTCTGCAGCCAGCTTGTTGGATATGGATACCTTCAGATAATGTAGCTGTTCCTCATGTTTGCTTACAACCACTTAATCCTTAAAGTAGCAGGTACAGTGTGCGAGCGGTGTAAATATACATTATCACTAGAGGTTACATTCTCGCATACAAGCACACATCAAGTTGTCAAAACCACACATACAACACCCACCATAAATGGCATTCACCACACACATAGACCAACATTTGCTGAGGCAAACAACAAAGACTTTCTAGGGCACTTATCACCAAAGATTATCCTCAGAAAACTCAAAAGCACTTCATAAAAGTAACACCTACCACCACACATACAGCCACACTCAATGGAGCCCCAAATACAAAGCCCATAAGGCAAGCAAACATACTTCCCAGGACTCTAGTTGTAGGTGACTCCATTGTAAGGCATTCTGCTACTCTCTAACCAGGCTGAACAAGAAGAAGATAATGGTTGTTTATCTGGAGCCAGGATCTGCAAAATTACACACACACACTGCACCACAGTTACCAGTATGATTCCATCATAGTCCATGTAGGTGTGAATGACCTGAGCCGTACCTCCCTAGACTATATGATGAGACATATGTATCTCAGGCTGGTATGAGGTATGATTCCATCATAGTCCATGTAGGTGTGAATGACCTGAGCCGTACCTCCCTAGACTATATGGTGAGACATATGTATCTCAGGCTGGTATGAGGTATGATTCCATCATAGTCCATGTAGGTGTGAATGACCTAAGCCGTACCTCCCTAGACTATATGATGAGACATATGTATCTCAGGCTGTTATGAGGTATGGTTCCATCATAGTCCATGTAGGTGTGAATGACCTGAGCCGTACCTCCTTAGACTATATGATGAGACATATGTATCTCAGGCTGGTATGAGGTATGATTCCATCATAGTCCATGTAGGTGTGAATGACCTGAGCTGTACCTCCCTAGACTACATGATGAGACATATGTATCTCAGGCTGGTATGAGGTATGATTCCATCATAGTCAATGTAGGTGTGAATGACCTGAGCCGCACCTCCCTAGACTATATGATGAGACATATGTATCTCAGGCTGGTATGAGGTATGATTCCATCATAGTCCATGTAGGTGTGAATGACCTGAGCCGTACCTCCCTAGACTATATGATGAGACATATGTATCTCAGGCTGGTATGAGGTATGATTCCATCATAGTCAATGTAGGTGTGAATGACCTGAGCCGCACCTCCCTAGACTATATGATGAGACATATGTATCTCAGGCTGGTATGAGGTATGATTCCATCATAGTCCATGTAGGTGTGAATGACCTAAGCCGTACCTCCCTAGACTATATGATGAGACATATGTATCTCAGGCTGTTATGAGGTATGGTTCCATCATAGTCCATGTAGGTGTGAATGACCTGAGCCGTACCTCCCTAGACTATATGAAGAGACATTATAGATCTCTCTGACTATGTATCTTAGGCTGGTATGAGCCTAGTGTTGAGCAGCATATTACCTTCACCAAGGATGTTGCCACAATATGAAGAAAAGATGATTGATTTTCACAACAGGCTGAGTTTCTGGTGTCATTCTAAGGGGATCCAGTATTTTCCAACATGGAAGACCTGGTTAATAGACCGTGTTTCTTTGCAAAGGGTGGTCAGCACGTGTCCCCTGTAGGCTTTTGAATTCTGGCTAAAAATGTATCCTCCCCCTTTGAGTCTTTTTAGACAATGTCAAATTGACAAACCTAACAACATATCAAAATCAAATCAACTGAATCTCATGGTGTTACTGCTTAACGCCAGAAGCCTAAACAAAAAACTACATTCCTTCCAAGCCATACTCACCCTGGGGAATATAGATGTGTGCAGTTACTCAGACATGGTTTAAAGTCACAAAAAGTACCCTGGCGGGTGCAAGGTTTCAGTGTCTCCTACACTTTTAGACCAGTAACTGCACTGACAGGGACTAAAGGTAAAAGGTGTCTTGATATACATCTATAACAAGTGTACATCATGGTTGCTTAAACAGGATGACAAACGGAATTTCTCCACATGTAAGTCAGCACAGATAAAATCCTGTACCATATCCTAGGGAGCTATAGATAACACTCTATGTCCCATGAAACTTATAGCACATACTTAGACCTACTGAAGATGCTCACCATGCAACCTAACACCTTACTGATGGGGGACTTTAATTACCCCTCTATAGAATGGGAATCCTACACAGCCTCAAATCTTCAGGCACAAAGATTCACGTAAATTGTGAATACAAACACCCTTGACCAGTTGTGCATATGCCATTGGAGGTTCCAACGTACTGGAACTTGCACTCTCAAATATGGGAGCACTAAGCACAAATCATTTAGGAATGGTTTAAATGTGTTGCTGAACTATGCATATGAAATCAAACAGACTAGTACCATTATCATAAGTACAAGCTCTCCTAAGAAAAAAACAGAATACCCTTTAAAAATGCTGTACATAGCACCAGAACAAGGACACCTGTGGCTAAAGTCCATTTCAGTTGCCTGTTTACACAGTGTGAAACAAGTTCTGTGTTAGCCTATTCATAAACCTAGCATAACTCATGCAGGAATGGCCTGAAAATGTTCCATCACTACACCTATGAAGTTAAACAACCATGTATCACTATTATATATACATATTCCCTGAAGAAAGCAAATGTGAGTACAGATGGTGCATACACATCACTCTGGCAAGACAATCTGCAGGAAAAAATCCATTCGGCATTCTGTTTACATGGTATGGAAAAATATTCAATGCCAGCTTATACATATGCTCAGTTCAGTTCATGAATGAGTCGTCTGAACATGTTGCTGCACTATGCATATGAAATTAAACAACTGACCACTATATTTCTCAACACAAAGTCAAAAATAATAGATGGACAAAGGCCCAATCCAGTCATTCACCATCCCTCTTTTCCCATTATTCTGTACACATAGTCGGAGTGTCACATCAACTAGAGCTAATGCTTACACTGCTGGGTAGCTAGATCTGCTGCAGTTTTTCTCACGCATATACACCTATGCCCAATTTAGACTGACCATACCACCTACTGCATGTCTTTGTAATGTGGGAAGAAACCAAAGCATCCATAAAAAACCCACACAGATACAAGGAGGACATATGGACTCCACAAAGAATGCACTCTATCTGAAAATGAAACCAAGGAACCTTTGAAGTGAGGTGACAGCTCTTTGTGTAGCACAACTGTACCACTCCACATAGACCCAAAAACAGGGACAGATTTTAAATATTGCTCTTATAAACTTCAAAAGGTTTTGCATCAGCATGCATTTTATGAAAGATGTGAAGTCTGAAACTCAGATGTCTGCCATTATTTAGTGACTTCAATCCTCAATCATTTTAACCACACATTTTCTGAGGAGCAGAGCAAAATATGAGATAAATATGAGGACATTCTGTGAAATTCTGGACAGTTAAGAGGTATGTTAACTAGCATCTTTTAAAAAGTAAGCTAACAAGACAGCAGACAAATGGTATGTTGCAGCACCGTGTTCATGATTAACTGCAGCACAAGTCCATTCCAAAGATTTGTTTAGATTGTGCAGAAAGATGTTCTGTGCCAGCCTATTTATATGGTTAGTCCAGTTTTCGTGGAACTATCCAGAAATGTGTTCCCACGACATGGATATGAAGTGTAATGAGGAGTCAATTACTTTTATTATGTCTATGAACTACATGGCCTCAAGTAGCAATCAAAACTAAATACAGTTGTTGTAGTCAGCTTTGTACAAACTGATATGAAGTAAAGTTTATTCCACTGGCTTGTTAGCCTGCTACATTACGACATTCTGTGCAGCCTATATAGTCATAGATCAAACTAGAAACTCCATTAAAAAAGACCATAGAATGCTCCTGTACCATAATAATAACACTAATTTCTTAACTAGGGAGGCCCACTGGACACAGTTCCTTTTCAGAGGCAACCAGGAAGCAATGTCTGTTTAAATGGTTATGGATCTGGGATTGCATCTTGACAGTAACCTAATCTTTGACACTCATGTGTCTACTGTGGTGAGAAATTTATTCTACATTGAGCAACTTATAAGTAAGGACATGGCACCCAGGTCCAAGGAGGTCATTGTTCTGCCATACATAGCTCTCATCAGACCAGTCACTGAGTACAGCGCACCCATTGACATGTAGCTGAGCAGGCACTTGCAAGAGATTGAGACTACAGAAATTCCTTACAAAAAGGAAAAATAAATACATGAAGTAAATGTAGCAAATTACATCTCCGTACTCGGTCTCTTACAGACTGCTGCACTGTGATATATGCCTAGTCTACAAGGCATCCTCTGATCCCACACAAAGAGCATCAGAAATACCCAAGCTAAGGACATAAACCTTGTCTGCAATATAAACAGGACAGGCATATATCTCAAAGATCACCTGTTCTCTGGAACAAACTTCCCATCCATGTGAAGCAAAGCCTTTCTCTAACCCTATTCAAATGTAACTTGAACCAGTAGATGGGAAATTGCAAATGTACCCCTGGTTTGGCATCTGTGCCTCTAATGGACAGTAGCAGCCTGTGAATGATTGATGTTTGCTAGACTACATCATAACAGTAACATTCCTTGGGATATTGACATGTCAGCAATATTTTGGTTAATCTGGAGTAAGCTTGGTTAGGCTTAAAATGGATTTTGGGCTGATATCCTAGTAACCACCTACAAGGGACTTGCTCAAGGTCACACAGTAGTGAAATGAAGATGGAGGGAATAAAACTCTGTAACACAGGATCTACAGCTCAGAGCCTTATCATACTTTACCAGCTGCCATACTGTGTGTACTTTTAGTAAAATTCGGGTCTATATCATTTCATTGAAAACTCATGTCATTGAAGCTTAATTCATTGACACATATTCACTGAAAGCTCAGGTCACTGAAAAACCAATTCACTGAAAGCTCACTTCACTGAAAACCCATATCACTGAAACTTATTTCGTTGAAGGTATATATGGCCTATTCACCACTGTTGTGCGATCCTGGAGTTAGTATATAAAGTAAGGGGGTGTGTGGGGGGCAATATAAATTGGTTATATGTTGTCTTCTGGAAGAATTTTTTCATTACACTTGTAAGTATCCATCTATATGCTTTAAAATATTTACAATATGTGGGGGGCTACACCCCCACAACCCCCAATGTGGGGGGCTGTACCCCCCTTACTTTATATACTAACTCCAGGATCGCACAACAGTGGGAAAAAGGCCATATATACCCTTCAACGAAATGAGTTTCAGTGAAATGGTTTTTCAGTGAAGTGAGCTTTTGGTGAATTGGGTTTTCAGTGAAGTGAGCTTTCAGTGAATATCAGTGGCGGCTGGTGACTTCAAATTAAAGGAGGGCTGCAGTAGACAGCTGAATGGGTGGGGCCAATGGGAAGGGGTGTGGCCAGCTAGGAAGGGGTGGGGCTATGCTCAAAACCACAACAACTGAAACTTTAATTAAATACGATGCCCTGGGTGCCAAACAGTCATTACGAGAGTCCAGTCAAGACAAAATGAAGTGTAGAAGAAAACAATATTTCAATGCATTGGCTACTTGACAACTTACCTAATATCCAGATGGAAACAGGTTGTGAGGCATGAAAAAATAAATAACTTTTTAAATACATTACTGGAATGCCAGTCAAAATCAAGTCTAAAAAAACAAGCAGCACTCAACTCAAACCACTACTCCTTGCACTGCAGTTCTAATTATAATTTATATTCAGCTTTATAAAATTATCAAGTAACATGCTGAAAGTAACAATCTCTATGATACCCCCACTTGTAAAAATGTTTCTTATCCAAAAAAGACCTGCTGCCTGACACAACTATCTACTTGTTTTATGGGGAAGACATGATCAAAGTAAAAAATGAACAGCAAACAAGAAACAAGCTAAAGATAAATTGCTTAAAGGATTCCTGCACAAGTTATGGACCACACATGATAGATTGGCATTCTGTTTAGTTTACGGGTAAAGCCTGCAAAGATGACTGCAAGTCTCCAACAAATGTAATGAGCTTTTTAAAATAATGTAATCCTGTCCTTTATTACAAATACTGTCATATGCATTTCAATACCCAAGGCTTATACATTATCTAGTTATGTAAATATTCTCTGCATGGCAACAACGAAAAGGCTTTCAATGCAAGTAATTCTTTAACAGTATGCTTATTAAAGCTTACTTGCATCTTACAATCTCCGACAAGCTTGCCTGATGGTCATTAAATCATTGCTACTTAAACAGAGCAACAGGGCACTGTGACAGCATGCATTTCCTGAATAATAAGAAGCATAAATCAGTATAAAACTATGACAGAAAACCAGAACATTCTGCAAAATCAAGGACAGATGAAAAGCCACGGTCATACTTGTGGTCTACCTTGGATGGGGGAATACTCTGCACACTTACACTGCATAACTGCTCCTTGCCTTCCTTGGACACATCCAGAGCCACTACAATGGGGAGTAGGGTGCAACAAGTATGTCACAATTTGAAATGTCTCTGGCTGACTGTGATGACTCTGACACTCATACCTCTCAACTTCAGAGCAAGAAATCTGGACAAAGCCATACATAGAACTAGAAGTGGGACACAGGCCCAGAAATAAGGACAATTTTTAAATATTGCTCTTATAAACTTAGATGACAGAAGAGTAGTAGGTCATGCATTAGTACAAATTTTCTGAGGGGTATGAAATCTGAAACTCAAATGTCTGCCATTATTTTCTAACTTCAGTCTTTAATGACTTGCCACGAACTTGCCAGAAAACCACAATTTTATGAAAAACAGACCAAAAATGTGATGCAAAAATATAAAGTTGCCACATAACACAGCTGGGAACCTGTCAAAGAAGGGACACCTTTTTAATATTAACACTGTTAACTTGAGCAGCTAACAAAATAAGAGCATCTACATGCATTTCTGAAATAAAAGTAATCTATAACTCTGATCATTACAGTTATATATAATTGTAAACCCTCCACGTTTTCTTCCAAAATTGCTATTTTGAGGAGGGATTATTAGGGGGGAGCAACATTTTGAGCCAAAATTGGGGACAATTGAGAGGTTTGGATATTCCTAATTCTACAAAGTGATTTGCACGTAACTCTCAACCTCTTAATGCAGGAAATCTGGACAAGGCCAAATATATTGGGGGAACATACAAACACTACTAAAAATTGCTCTTGTATAAACTTAAGACGGTTGATAGAATAACAGGTCTTGCTTTAGCATGCATTTTTCTGAAGGTTATGACATCTGAAACTCAATGTCTGTCATTTAGTGACTTCATTCCTAAATTATTTGCTAGAAAACCACAAATTTTATGAGGAACAAACCAAAAATAAGAAGCAAATATCTATTTATTCTGCAAAAATATGGACAACTGAGAGGTATAGTTCAACCGGCGCTGTATGAGTTTGCTACCCCCCCCCCCCTCACAAAATCATGGTCGAATGGAGCCTGCCCCCTGCAGCCATTCCAATGTCCCATTCCTTGGTTATTTTGCCCCATTTACCATAAACACTGTAATGTGCATACTGCTTTATTTCTGCGATGATTTAGATTTCATTTGAAAGTTTTATTTTGCATTTTACAGCACAGATCCTAATAGATATCTGTTAAATAAAGCAATGCAGTCTCACAATGAAAATAGACTTAGCATTAAAACTTCTCTGCCCTTGAAACTCACATGCATTGAAACAGCATTGAAACCCACATTCAAAGAAAATACATTTTGCCAGTGGCAGATAAAGATTACATTTGGGCTGTTTTCAAAATCATAGGCCCCTTGAACATGAAACATACACAAACTCTTTGATACACCTTCCTGATTGTATTACATTATATTCCTTGTACAATGCAGTACAGTTGTTAGAGGGCATTTTAAATTTATTGTTTTGAACATTTTTCCAGTAAACAATGAAACAAAATGCATGCACAAATGACAAAACTGCCCAATTCAGAACATTTCCATCATAAAAAGTCTACTCAACCTTCTACAGTCCACCAGTATCAGTAAATATGCACAATCTCTGAAGTAGTAAAATCCACATTAAAGAAATCTGTAACTAATAAAGAGGTTGCTGCTAGCAAACAACTTTATATGTCATTGTTTCATCTACAAATAAATGCCTGTTGCCCTTGAAGAATAAATTGCTTATGTTGCATGCATTAAAAAAATGATAAGCTAGTAATACCGCAATAGGGAATGGATGGCAAACTGATAACAGGTTCATAGTTACTAGGCATCTTTGCCAAAAAGGACTGCAGCATCCACCCCCTTTACAACACAGTACAGTATCAGCAATGCAACTACCTACTGTGGGAGTAGAACCCACAGCCTTTTGCATCAAAAGCAAGTACATTACCTGTTGTGCTATTAACAATGCAAGCAGACTTAGCATAAGCAGCACTAAACTTTTGTTCCCCTGCAGCTCTCAGCTCCTTGTAAAATCTACTCGACACTCAGCTGTATCTCTGAACTTTGCAGCACAAGAAATCTGGAAAAAAACAAAATTTATTGGGGGGGGGGACAAAAGCCCAAAAAACAGGGACACATTTTAAACATTGCTTGTATAATGTTGGAGAGTTGCTAGAATAAAATGCTGTGTTACCACCATACATTTCACTGCCACGTCTTGAACCCAGGGGACCCTGTGCAAAACAGTCAGAGACACATACCACTATGCCAAATCAGCTGTTTTGTGAAACAGAGGAAGACAAACTTAAATGGCTACCATTTAGTGAATTCAGTTCTCACCATAGCTGTCAACCTCTTAGTAAAAAACACCTGAAAAAAGCCAATAATGTGGGAATACAGCTGCCAAACATATTCAGTGAATTCAGTTTTCACCATAGTTCTCAACCTCTTAGCAAAAAACATGTGGACAAAGCCAGTAATGGGGGGACTACAGCCCCCAAACATTCAGTGAATTCAGTTCTCACCATAGCTCTCAACCTTAGCACAAAATACCTGGACGAGGCCAATAATGGGGGAATACAGTCCCAAAAATATGGGAAAATTTCAAATATCCATGTTATAAACTTAGACAATTGCTAGAATAAAAGGTTTTGTGTTACCATGTACTTTCTGAAGAATATGAAGTCTGAAATTCAAATGCCTGTTATTTGTAAACATTTAACCAGGAAACTAGTCTGACTTGGAACAAACCAAAGCCAATTTTCAGCAGAGCAGGGAGAAACACATCTTTGTAAGAGATGAGAGGACATGCAGACTCCACACAGAAGGCACCCCAGCCATGAATCAAACCAGAGAACCTGTAGCTGTCAGGCAACAATGCTACCAGTGCACCACTGCACTACAGACCTTTGCAAGGAAAAATGAAGATACAGAAACCACAGATGTTAAGAGGAACAGAACAAATATGAGGCAAAAATCTGCAATCTTTTACAAAGAGTGGTGGGGTAGGGAATTCAGGTCCTTGCCACCTGCATCCAAGGTACAGGGTTCAAGCCTGAGTATCTCTACCCACCACTATGTGTTAACTGGGGCATTACACACACACACACACACACACACACACACACACACACACACACACACACACACACACACAACACACACACTACCTGTAAATGCCTGGACCCAGAATCCACAATACTTAAACTCCAAACCCGTGCTCGAATCCAACACTTCCCTGTGAGAGCTTAAACTCAACTTACCTCTCTCCTGATTGGTCCTGTGCTCGAATCCCTGCAAGAGCTTAACCTCACCTCTCTCCTGATTGGTCCTGTCTGCGGATGAAGTAGTCTGGAGCTACTCTGTTCTGTGCGGTCGTCTACCGCACAGATTCCTGGGCATCTGCGGGGCAGAAAATGCCTTCCCTGTATCTGGACTGCTGACTCAGGCAGTCAGAGTTCTCACAGATTCCTGGGCATCTGCAGGGCAGTCTGAGTGTGTCCACGCATACGTGGAAGTTCCGGGACTCATAAAAAATAAATTTTTTGTTTTTTTAATTTTATGTTTCACGTTTTATTTTCTTTTGTTTCTAGGTGGGAGGGCTGCAGTCCTGCAGTCCTATAGCACGAGCCACCCTGGTGAATATGTGTCAATGAATTAAGCTTTAATGAAATGAGTTTTCAATGAAATGATATAGACCCATGAAATTCCACTATATTGGTTTGTTTGTGTGTGTGTATCTGATCTACCTATCTATCTGTATGGGCCCATGCCAACTTACTGAAAGCCATAACACTTACTGTACAATGCAGATATCTTAAAATGCTGAAGTGTTAAAATCAAACTACCTATTCCCCTACATAAGTAAAAATCTGGACTTATTGCCCACTGCAAAACTCATGTTAGAGCTCATTTCTAAGTTTCACTATCATGGGAGTGACATAGTTTGTTGACTGTCTGACTACTGATGCAGTGTACATGTATTGTACATGTATGGTATTATCAGCTGATGAAGTAGGATAAACGAAAATGTACTGTGTATTGTGAGACGTTAATGTGATTTGTTTTGTCCTTGGTGGATTAAACTTTGGCTTGTTGTGGCAGCACCGGTCTGTGCTTTATTGTTTCACCTTCTAGGTCATCATTTTGTTTCATTTTGGTTATTTGTCAGTGTTGGTGACCCGGTGAACATTACACATTTTTTATTTATTTATTACATTTGTTAACCGGGTAGTGTCCGACTGGGTCAGGGGCCTGTTTTCAGCGGAGACCCAGGGAGAAAAGCTCCACAATAGTACAATTAAAGCAATAATGATTTATATCAAAATCAACAACAATTTAAATAACAGAAGATACAATTAAGCAGATAAAATAATGAAATATACATCAGAATCAAGTAGAATTTGTAGGTACAGATATGAGCATTGTATGTTATAAAAGCATGTGAGTAGTTGAACAATATACTTTAACTATTATATATGCATTAACAATAAAAATTCAAAATGTAGCATTAGAAATATCAGCCAACTATCATTAGTGCTATCTCTACTTCTGTGGAGGGCAGTCAGGTAGAAATTCACAAAAATAACAGATTTTTTTTCTGCTAACACAGGTAAAAATGCCAGACCTTCCAACAAAGTTATAATACAGTCACCTGCAATAATTGTGCAAATAATTGAATATAAACTAAAAATATAGATCATGTAACATTCTGTAGCATACTTTTTGTAATGCAGACATAGCTATGGCAAGAGGAAGGGATCAAAAAATGCTTTTGAGCAGCCAGTGTAATTCAGCTTTTAATGTAACTAAAAGCATTATGTAATTAATACCAGCATACTTTGACAATACAGCAGTGTAGAAAGTAGATAATTCTCCAAACATTGTGTATATTTAGCAGTATAGTCTACCCATTATGATACAAGGTCCTTAGCTACACCGTTACCTGTATATAGTGCACAGTTAGCCCTTTGAGCTCTGTGAGTATGTAAATGAGGTGTTAAATCATTAGCATTTATCACTACCACAATCTGCACTAAGTGTAGGGGAAGTAAGCATGGTATAAGGAGCTAAACAATTACATGCACATGTCCTAGAACTGCAAGGATGAGCCTTGAGAAGTGTTACCTGCTTATGGCTTGCAGGTGTCTATGATTTATTCTCACAGCCGGAACAATCAGGGTTTCACAGTCACCCCTCTTGGATTTACACCTACCGAGGGTGTGTCTGGGAAAAGAGACTTACAAAAAAGTCTGAAAGTACATTGACTATTTTAGAAGAGCAACATTCCTAACATTCAGATGCTAGCTTTTATGACCACTGTTACTGCCCCTTAGTAAGAAATGTTGTTTATATTCAATGGAATACTCTAAGCATTGATACAGATAACATATGCAATAACTCAAAGCTAGAATTGTTATGAAGAAAGCATAAATAAGGGAATTAGGCACCACAAAGAAAGAGAGGAATATACCTGCAGTGTTTGTAGTCTTTGTTTAATAATGTATGACTTTATGGGGATCCTAATTGCTGGCAATATCACAATCATCCAGACATTTATTGTCAAATGAGAACTTTTATAACTTGTTTCTGTTGTAATTTCAATGTGACATGATACAATGTCACATTTTCAGTACATCAAAACAATTGTTTTCATTGCAAATATATGACTTTGTCTGTGACAAATATGGGAAATACTCTTCAGTGATTGTTATTGTGACATCCCCACTCCAGACCAGTAATCAAGGAGCTTGAGTCCTCACCACTGACACTGGAGAGGGACGTTTACTTGGAACAAAAATTGATACACCCAGTATTTCCTGATGCAGCTCTCTGCATCAAGCACAATTTCTTTTAAGAGCACACAAGGAACACACTCAGTCCAGGGCCTGGGTTTCTCTCTCTCTCTCTGTCTCCCTCCACGTCCCCAGTAAAACTCTCTACTGGCATAGCTATAGAGTTGAGTCCTCAGTCAAGTGTCCAAGACAAGCCCTCCACTATTCTCTCTGTGAAACTAGTGCTTCATGTCCCTGCTCCAAGCACCTGACACACACACTCCTTGAGATTTAGTTTTCACACAGACACACACACACACACACACACACACACACACACACACACACACACACACACACAAAAGGCTGACACCTACTGTATTTACTAGCTATACCCCTTCTGCCCAGACTATAAGGTAGTTACTGCCACCAGACACTCCAAAGCCAGCTACTCTAATGCTCTTACAAGGATAACCAATTATATTGAGTGAAATTAATATTAATATAAATGGTAATGTTAACCAAACAGCCAGGCTTTCAGGAGTGGCCACAGTGTCACCAATAGATATAAGTACTCTCAAAGATTAACATATTCTCTAAAGGACAATCCACAATGAAAAGCTTAAATATATTTAATAATAAATAATAAAAGAACATGAAAATGCTAAAATATCTATTTACAGTAAACACCAGAGTTTCAACCCCATGAAATATTAAAATAACACAGACAGATTCACACAGATAAAGAAAAACAGTACTTAACTAATCTCACTATATTTTCCTGACTGATCTAAAGAATTACTATTCCCTGGTCACTTACTAGAGCAAGGCAAGATGAAGTAGGTAAGGGGGCCTTCTTTAGTCAAGTTCCAAAAACAGAGTGCCCTGAGACTTCAGTCTCACATAATATTAAAATATTAAAATATCATTTTTGGTGATGGATTACAAAATGACATCACATACATCTTGTCACCTGACGTCTGGTTCCCATGCTACCCCCTTGGCTAGAAGCTGTAAGGATTTAGCCCATATGTGTCAATAATACACACACACACACATGGAGCCTTGCTAAAATCTGCTGTAGCTCCTGGAAGTCATAAAACAATTTTAAACCTCCACCTTCCAGAGTAGAAATTAGTTCACCCTAAAGACAATGCAGAAAGCTTCCTAGTACTGACTTTTTGTCTCTGGCTGCATTGAGGAAATGTAATAAACAATCTTCATGGCCTAAGCCAGGTAATTTAATTTCAAGCTATTTTCAAAGTTAGGTGGATTGAGATTAACCTCTTCTCTTCCCATATCCTCTGTTAAAACATATATATTTAAACAGTTATAATAATACATGCACATTTCTTTTTCTGTCCAGCAGGGTACATTCTTGGTACATTTTAATACAAGCAACTTTACAAATACATTTTTCAATACAAGCATCTGTACAAATCAATTTTATCTACAAATGACATATAATTCTTTACAAAATTTCAGCTAGCTGTGCTGGCATATGTTACACATTCACTGCCCTACTTCTCCTGCCATAGTTGGTAATATCTTACATCACCACAGTTGTAACTGCTCTTGTTTTAGGGTTCAGATACTTAAGGATCTTGTTTCAAGATAAAAAGATTGATTGAACATTTGCAATGTACAATTAAAGTATTTGATTCACAACTTTTTCTCTTTCTCTTTCTTTTTTTTATTGTTTTCTCACTGTTTGCACTGTGCTCCATTGACTAGCAGTGGTTAGTAGCAGTGAATGACATTTCACTGCCCAAGGTCAAAACTGACAAATCAAATTGTGTTTGTACTACCATCAACAGTCAATGAAAACTGACAATAGTTCACTTTTCCCAGCAGTATGGACAGTAATGAGTGAAGAAGTTCAGGTTGTCACACTCCAGTCTCTGTGGCACAATGTGTAAATGTATAGTGAAACAGTACAGGTGGTGCAGGGTTTGAAACCTATTCACAGATGGCTTTACTTTAGGGAGATTATACTAAATCCTGATGCTTAATTTGGTGTATGAATGTGTTGATCTGGAAAACTGAGGTAAGGTCAATATTGATTAAAAGTGATAGACAGATAAGATCAGTAATTCAAAATTATGACAATATTAATTGTGTATGCTGCGTGAACAATGAAAGCATTTCTTTTTTCCCTGTGCCCTTCTCCATTCCCATGGCATTAGCTAAATTCCTGATATTATAAAACATACATAATAGAGCTGATGTGGCAAGGAAATGTGAGAAAGCTGAATGTATCAGTGCAATGAAATAGTACCTCTGCTCATTGCTAGAGATACAGTGTAATTCAATTTGTGTTTCTTCAAGTTGTTATTCCAAAAGAGTTGTGTGAATGCTTCTGATAAATATTGCCTTCTGCATTTATTTGTACACTGCTTGTCAGTGCAAAATGAACCTTCATGGCTTAAGAAAAAGTGAAAATGTAATTTAGACTGCCTTATATAGCACAAACCAGCATGGCCATCAGCACTCTGGATAGTACTCAGTGAAGAAAATACACCTGTCAGGTAACGGTGTAAGTGCAGTGAGCTTGGAGAAAAAGGACAGCTGATGCATGGTACAAATCCACTTAAATGATAATTTTACAGAGGATGGTCTGAATATATATTTAATCACATTTTGTGATACCATTGTGTTTAAAAATTAAATATTGTCAGTATTGCTAACAACATGTGAGCTGTTGTGTGCCCACTTTCACATTATTTGTTGTAACTACAAGTCTGATAATGTGTTCCACAAAGTACATTTCTGATGTTGCAATGAGACATAAGAAGGATGAATGTGTTGGTTGAATGCACTTCTTGCTCTGGTCATTGCTAAATATACCCGGCATTTCAATTACTGTCAGCTTTTTTCTGAATCATATTTTTTTTCTATTGCCTTTTCCATTTGCTGTCCACTCAGCAGTGGGCAAAAATGGTTCACTGCCTAAGTAAAAAAATGAAACAGTTTGTTTAGGCTGTCTTATGTAGAGCAAATATGCCTGGTGTTGGTGTGCAGCCCTCCACAACATGGAAAGTATATACTAATGCATCTGACAGATGTCCAGTTCTGTGTCAGTGGGTAAGTCACAGAAGGCATTGTTTGAATCCTGTCCTGTGCCAAGATCACATTGCACTTATTCTCTGTGTATTTCATACATTTTTTTAATTATTTTTAATCTGTATGTGCTCTGTTCTTGGCAACACACAAACATGGTTCATTAACTAATGAAAATAATAAAACATTTAGTTTAGTATGCTTTGGGTAGCTTAAACATGCCTGGCAGCATTTCTTGGGTGACAGAACTCTGGACAGCAGTCAGTAAAGAAAGTACACCTTTCATGCAACCTTCTCTGTGATACAAGGTGTAACTGAAGTCAGTTTCGAGAATAAGAGATATGATTCATTGTTCACATCATGTTTAGACATCACATTGCAATTATTCACAATATGTATTTTTTTTTTATTTTACTATGCATTTGCTCTCTACTTCACAGCAAACATAGGTTTTTACCTAAGGAAGAAAGTGAATAATTTAGTTTAGAATGCCTTATGTAGTGCAAACATGCCTGGCAACAGTGCACATTCCTGAGCACTCTGGACAGTACAGATGGCAGAAATTCCAGCTGTTGCATGCCTATCTCTGTGGCACAGTCAGTTTAGATAAAGAGCACACCTGATTAAGGGTCTGAATCCAGCTGCAGATACTTTAACAAAGGGTGTAAGAATCTCATTTCTTACAACACTTTGATTAGGACAGTAACACTAAAGAAAAATTATAATGTTATACATATTTCTTTCAAGTAATTTATCAGTAATGCTTTTATAAGTAAACATTTCCATTTATCATACATCATTAATGTTTTGCATATGACCTCAAGATAATATGTGTCCCATTTCCTATACATGGCAATGATGATTTTTAATTTAAAATTCACTTGCATATTATGGTGGGCACAATACATTTATTATAGTCATCATGGCTCATCTCATATCCCAACTAGATGTTTGAGACAGTTATGTCTTGTGAAGTATGTATGTAACATACCCCAGTCTGTATTACTTGGCTCATTCAACTGTATCCATCTGAAATATATCTACAAACAGAAATACTGACTTTTACATAGAAATAAATACATTCCCAGAACTAAAATTGCACACATACAGGCCTCTCTGAAGTATAACTCCATTCATTCTGAAATTAGTGTATGATTCATTTCCATGCTTGAAAGTAGTTCTCCTGTGGCAATTGAACTATTAAGCTAAGTTTCAATGTTTACATGCTTTATCCCATGAGTTCAGTTTCCAGATGGTACAATAATATTTTCACATTGCATAAGTCCCAACATCCCAGTATGTCACAATTCATCCTATTTCTCATTACAAACAGCAAGGATTAAAAGCCATGCCATTAAGCATTCCATTGTTGAGCACAGGAAAACATGTCAAAACAATGAGCATCACAGATGGCAAAGCTCACTGCCATGTTTCTCACCTTTACTGCTATGTGATATAAGTAGTGCCAATGTGTCTACCAATGAGTCCAACTGCTTTCAATTGTACAAATGCAGGTGGCAAGGCTGTGTGCCTTTGTGCACAACCAGTTACACACAAGATCCGAACTGGGCACCAGTTTAAACACATGTTTAGTGTGACTTTTTCAGACATGGATGGAGAGGGAGAAAAAGATGTTAAAATTTAAGCACAAAGGTGGTGTGTTAAAGAGTTCAGGATATTTGTGGCACTCCTTAAGAAGTGCTACAACTGTAGGCTTCTGCAAGGGGATTATACTGGTTTCAGCATAAGGCTGAGGCTTGGAAAAGCATTCCACGCACTGGGAAACAATGTTGCCACCACTAGAGTGACCTTAAGATGAGCAAGCAGGACCTCCTAAGCCAATGGGAGGCTGCATTTTAGGAGTATGAACACCCCTCAGTGGTGTAAGTATACTGACCTAGAGCCTGCCTATGATATGGCATTAATGATGTACACAGCCAACTCAGGTACTCATTATGCTTTTATACATGTTTCTTTTTGCAGTGTACAGGAGCAGAGGCGATAGTAGCAAACCATAAGGTGCACCAGGTATGATTAACTTGCCTCAGAGAGGCACAGGGTAAGCATGACTCGGGTACAAATTCAAACTAGAAATTTCTTTTCATTCCCTCATTCACTAGCATCTTGATCAGACATACCTCAACCTTCATCTCAAGCATTATTTCTTCCCCAACAACTGTTGCTGCTTACATTAGACAGTGAGAAAAGCAGCTTTACTGTGTGTGGGTTCAGTACCCAGAAGCAGCAATTACTTTTTCTTACTGGATAAGAATTTATAAAATATTGACAGCAATAAATATGTCAGGGACAATATGATACATTGCGGTAATTACAATTATTACATTTCAATGTATATTCCCTGTCCATCACAGGGAAATAAATGTTGCTCTTAGTTACATCATAGCAGTGAGATTAATTTCTCTGCACTGTGAACATACTAAGTAAGTAAAGGCAGGGTGAAGTCAATACTGTGAACCAGCTAATGCAGGCGTTCATAGGCTGCTGGATGTAATGGCAGAGGAGTTCCTATGTGACTTACTGAGATAAGTGCCCTGTTTGTAGACTGATGTTTTTGAATAGCATCATGGGTTTGATTACAACTGCATGTCAATGTATTAATTCTTGTCATTTCATACTGCCTTTATATATATTAACTGCAAATGTCTATATTTCTCTCCACATACAACATTTCATTAACATGCCATCTGAAGAGTGCAGCAAGACCTCTTTTGTCAAAACATTGTAGCAACGATAGGGAAAGTTAGTAAGCCAACCTTATTTTGCTTATGATGTTATGTTTGTAGCACTCTCCTAACCCTTATTTCTCCCTATAGCAAGCACTTTATTATACAGAGCATGACAGATCAATGATGATTTTGCAACAGTGACAAACCATACAGATGTTCCAACATGCCCCACAAAACATATTGTTACTTTCCTCAGCATTTGTCTCCATATCTCACTCTCTTCACCCCTTCTGCTTCATTAGGTTGTCCCTGTGTTTCAGTTGTGTTATTTAAATATTGTGCAGTAATAATCCCTTTGTGGTGTGATGGTATAATGCTCACATGTATAGATAGATTTATTTATGGCTATTTTCAAGGGCTGTAATCCGGCCATTATCCAAGCGTTTCTAACTGTTTTTTGTACACTATTTGATGTCTACCTGTTGGCTAAATATTGTTATGATTCATCGTTTTCTGTCTTCAGTTACTTTGTCCCTTCCTCTGTCTCACTCTGTATCATTCTTCCACCTCGGCATTTGCACAATGTCTGGTGCCAGACAGCAAATGCAAATAAGAGTAAATACTGGTACGCAGCTTATGCCAATATCATGTGATCGCATTGCTTCAACCACATTACGCTGGTGCACTTCATGCCGCTGTGTTAGCGGTGTATATTCAGTTAAAAGTACTTTTCAACAAGCTGAACAGGTGGATGCATAGATGACAGCGGGCAATAGGATAATGAAGATGAATGCATACATTCATGTTTGCTGAAATCTGATGTCAAATGTGAACTACTAGAAGCATGACTTCCTATGTGGTGTGCTTAGACAATACTCAGGTGTAAAGGTTTTTCTTGCAGTGCTCTGAAGGTTCAAATCCAGATGGATGAAAAGCGTTTCAGAATATTTTGCCTGACTGCTTTGGTTGTAAATATTGTTACACCTTTCCTTAACAAATCGTTATCCTGCTGCTATATTAATGTGCCTACTCCCTATTGTGAAGCCGGTCTTGTACTGATCCTTATGCAAAAATCGGCACAGAGCAACATGTGTACTGCTAATTCCCATTATAAATTCAGCATTTCAAGATATGATCACACAAGCACTAATAATTTGCCATCAGCAGTGCAATTCAGCTTGGGAGCACTGCACTCAGAGTCCCCCCAGACAAAAAAAGAAAAAAAGAAAATCACATAATTACTGTTTTAGGTTGCTCATTTTTATGCCTGTATTAATTTTGTCAACAGGTGATCTTGATTTCAGAACGATATTGAGTCAATTAATTCAGTCAATGAATGCATGTCTACTCTACATTGTTTACACTTGCAACTGCCTTACAAGTTTAGTTAACTTATTCTCACATAACCCATCACTGTCATTCTGCAGTGCACTGTCCTAAGTATGACTTGCATGTTTGCTTAGCAATGCACACAGTGCAGGTATGAAAGAATTCAAGTGTGCAGTCATCCCAACAAGAAGAAGCAGGAAGGTTTGATTGATAATCCACTGGTGTAACAGCAGTGAAAGTCTATGGCATCCCATAATGTGAAACATGTCACTATCCCTTACAGTAGCACACTGTACATGAAGGACAGTATCTAAATTTTATAGTAGAGAAGTATGTAAATATATGTAACAATCCCAGTGATCAGAGCAAAAAGTGAGGACCAGCAAACCAGGCACCTTTAGATAACATATAATACTTTAATAAAAGTATTAGGTTCTTTCAAATGACAAACCGGTTTCGGCAAATACAATATACAGAGCCTTCTTCAGTGTATGACTTTGATGCAGAAAAAGAACCTATATATAAATAATTCAATGAATCATGTGATTAATTACAAATGCTCATTGAGCCCTGGTTTAAAGAGCCCACCAAGTTTGATAATCCATTTCTTCTCCATGGAGTTAAGTAAATCATGCCAACCTGATTTATTACTTCTTGTACTCAAAATTTTGTCTATAATGACAAAACTAAAACATGCATTATAATGAATTAAAGAGTGTTTATATAGGGCACTCGTTTCTCTCCTATTCCTGATATCACTAAGATGCTCAGATATTCGAAGTTTCAATGGTCTCGACGTTTGACCCACATAAAATGCAGGACAATTGCACTAGGCCAAGTAGATTACCCAATCAGAGGAACAGCTGGAAAAGAATTTTATATTGTACACCTCTGGGGTATTTTGACTACTAAAGCTTTTGGTTTTGAGTAACTTGGTACAGTATGTGCAGTGTCCGAAAGGAAAGCATCCCAGTAAAGGTTCACCTGACAGTGTAGTCTGAATAGGATTAATGGTTTTTACTGCAGAATGTTTGTAATGATTAAAAAAAGCAGATAGATGTTTGCCTTTTCGAAAAGAAAAAGAACATCTATTACCAAGAATTTCTTGTAGTTTGGGTTCACATGTTAGTATGTTCCAATTGTGTTGGACCATATTGATAAGTGTGTTGGTGTTACGTCCATAAGTAGTGACAAGTCTGGGTGGTTCGGAGTTGGATTTATTGGTGGTTTTATAAAGAAGAAGGTCTTCACGTTTCATCTTATCGACAATATGTTTGGTATGTACCAGATGACCCATTTGTTAACCCCGGTCATGAAATCTCTGTACAAGATCGTCCCTAGATTGTGTGTATGTGTGTTGATTGGAACAATTGCGTTTAATATGCATAAACTGAGATTTAGGAATGTTTTTGCAAGTATGGGGAGGATGGAAGCTGGAGTCATGGAGTAGTGAATTATTTTCGGGGAAATTGTGGTGAATTTCTGTGGACAGCGTATGATCAGATGTATGGCAAACCAAAACATCTAAAAATATTATTTTATTTTTATCATAGCTGACAGAAAATTCAATGCCCCATTTATTTTCATTCAAATAAGTAATGAATTCCAAAAGATATTCACTATCCGCCCTCCATACCAACCAGCAATCATCTAAGTACCTGCGCCAGATGTCCATTTATTCAATATAGATATTATGAGAATTGTCATAAATGACCTGTTCTTCAAAGTACGCCATGAATAAATCAGCGTATATGGGGGCAAAAGAGGCCCCCATGGCAGTCCCCTTAGTTTGCAAATAACATTTTCCTTTGAAAAAGAACACATTTTTAGTCAATAAATGTTCCGTCAAACACAACAAAAGGGTGTTGAAACCTGGCTTATATAATTCTGTCTTATTCAGCCAGTATTCCAGAGCCTCCAAACCAGCCCAGTGTGGTATGTTGGTATATAGTGATTTAACATCTAATGTACCAGAGTAACCAGTCTGGCTCTAACTGTGTATCTGAAATGATTTGCAAAAATTCAGTAGTATCCCTAATCCTTGCACGGACATATTGAAGAAGAGGCTATAAATATTTGGTGAGAAACAAAGATAATGGTTCAGTTAATGAATTTTTGCCAGAAACAATGGGTCTGCCTGGAGGATTGTGAAGATTCTTGTGTATTTTAGGTAGAAAATATATGTATGTGGACAGGGATTAGTGATGGTATGTTGTAATTGTGTATTTTTGGTGATAATCCCCTCTTCAACAGCTGAAATGAGAAAAGAATCAATCTGTTTTTTGAAAACCGGTGTTGTATCAATAGATAATGCAGACTAGTAACTTGCATTGGATAGTTGACTGAGTGCTTCATGGTCATATTGTGATACATCCTGAACAACTATTGAGCCCCCTTTATTAGCACCAATAATAACCAAGTCATGGTTGTTAGCTAGTTTATTGATGTGATCCATACATATTTTAGATAGATTATTTGGTAAGGGGGGAACTGATGTGTAGTGAAAATGAAGATCTTTGATCATAGCTTGCTGAAACATGTGAACATGCTGATTCATGGGAGGCATGAAGGAAGATCTGTGGTATTTGAAGTCATCAGAGATTTTTGATGATGATTGTTCCTGTAAAAATAATTTGAGGTTAAGAATCCTACAGAATGAAATAATATCTTGAACAAAACTTTCTTCTGAAACAAAAAAAAAACAGGGATAAATGATAATCCTTTATTCAAAATGTCAATTTCAAAGGAGGAAAGGACATGTGATGAAATGTTGGTAATAGTAACATTATTCACTTTGTTACAAACATTTGTAGTAGAGTTTCCATGTTGTCTATGTCCTTTGTGTTTTCTGCCCCCCCTCCTCCTATGTGTAAACCCTGAGTATTACTAGAATTCCTTCTTTTTAATGCTGGTGAGCCTGTGGCACCCCCTGAGTCAGTGTTAGGACCCAAAGAAGAATAGTCATCAGTGGAGGTGTCAGTATTATAGGATGTACCTTTTTTAAGAATGGATTTGGTTAGTTTCCTTTTGGGAGTGCTCCGATTTTGGGCAGTAAATCTGACGTGTTTGGCTCTATTTTCAAAATTGAAAGGATCACCTTTTGCGTAATCATCTAAATCTTTTTGGAACTTCTTCCTTTTCCTTTCTTTTAACTGGGATTCTAATGTGAGTAATTCTTTTCTCAAATTTTTGATGCAATTGGTATAGATGGTCTGTCCCTCAAATTGTTTGGCCTTTTCACTTATTAAGGTTATGGACGAAATTTCTTGTTCAATGATTCTATTATGATAGTTAGCCAATATTTCTACAAATTTAAGAGATGTTTCTTGTTGGACCTCATTCCATTGTTTAAGTAAAAGTTCATCAGGGGCACTGACCAAAGGTTGTGTGCGTATCCTTAACCCCCGTGGAGTAATTATTTTAAGCAAATAAGCACAGAAGAGCTTGTAGTGCCAAACGTTATTATGCAAGGCTCTCATGTGTTTATTTAAATTTGAAAAAATATCACAACTGTCAGTATTGTCTGCGACACCAACATCATCCAACCGCTTGCCAAGTGGACCTAATCCAAAGGCTGAAAGGTCATCCCTGTCAGCGGATAGACCTGTGAGCAGATGGTTCAATTCCATGATGAACCGTGGAAATAATAATGAAAAAAACAGCTAATCCACAAATGGACAAGTACCAAGTCTTAAAAGATGACGTTGGCCGGTTCAAACTAGGATCAATAAGCAATACTCTTATGATAATTTTAAAGACGTACAATATGCATAGCGGTACCACCAAAATTATTTGTGGACATGCAATATGTCCTTTGCCGGTCCTAATTGAACCAATAAACCTACTGTCAAAAACTTTGCATGGTCAAATACCAACTTGGTTGTTAGTATAAAAATAAAGTGTGGGTTTATAGTTGATGAAGCAGACAAAATGGCAGAGGCAAAACTAAATTGACATAAATGGACTATAAATGTAATTTGGAACAATAAAAAGCTCCCATCCAAAAATTGCAAAAATGGACATCAAAACCAAAACGCTGGAACAAAAATGCTAAAAATGACAACTTGCAACTTTTGTTCCAAAAAAGTATTTTTGATGGGATAAGGTACACTTATATAGCCCTGATTAAATAATCAAAGGAGCAATCCGAAATATAAAAAAGGATTGTGAAAAGACCAAAAAGTGACATCCAATATGATATATCAAATATGATATATCAATAAATCTGTATAAAAATACAAATAATTAAGTTGCCAAATTGAAACCAAACAAATGGTATAGAATCAATGAACAATAAATCAAACACCAATAAGATAGATGTAAAACCAGGGAAATGAGGAACATATATGTTCATGCATCAATAATAACAATGCTGGAATATAATACCATCATATGGTTAATCAAATGAGAACCAAAACATCAGTCGTGCAATCACAGTACACCTAAATACCAAAAATTGTTAATGGACATGAAGGGACTTGGATCACACAAGTGTAAAAAACTAAATGAATTATCTATGATATGCTCACTAATACTGTGACTGAGCCAAACTGGTTAAATAATTCAAAATGATGAGTGAATACCGAGCATTAACATAGCCCCAGGGATGGAAGCCTAAATGTATAAGCAATAGTGCCTAAAGAATGTGAAAGTCACTTATAAAAGTGATATAAAATGACATAAAGGTATGCCTATAGTGTGCATCATCAACCCTGTCATTATAAATTCGAGCTATAATCCACAAGCTAATTAAAGAAAAATTAGGCTTGTGGTAAAATAAAAATGTAAAGCAGTAAACTAAATATAAAAAACTATACTTCTTAGATGTTTAAATGGTTCCATAAAAAAATAGTACACATGATAGTACGTAATATTATGTTATTAAGCATCTCCCTTTTACACTGATGATTCAGAGTCAACAATACAATAAGCACATACCAAAAGTTTCATAACTAGCCAATAAATGCTCAAAGGTACACAAAATATAGAATGAATCCTGTTATGTATGAAATATATTGCCAGGTGCCAATGATGATTGATTCCAAACGGAACTGTCTGTGTTTCAAACTTTGCTTTATTGCGACTCTCTTTTGAGTTCGTTTTCAAGAAATCAAGTTCACTGATGCTCTTTTCTATTAAAAAGCACATGGTTGAGCCTTTACGCCATCTGGACAATACTATGGGAACTGGCTATTCTTTTTAATAGGGCTAGTCTGCATTTTGTGGATTTGAGCTACATTCTTGACTTATATTTATGCATATGGATGCATTCTCTTTTCTTTAGACTCACCAAAGATACCTGGAAATATACTTCATATATATTAGGATTCATTCTATATTTTCTATATCAATGTGCACCTTTGACCATTTATTGGTTAATTATAAAACGTTTGGCATGTGTTTATGGTATTGTTGATTCTGTATCATCAGGGTAAAAGGGAGATGCTTTATTAGCACATCATCAGGTACCATCATGTATTCTATTTTTTATGGAACCAATCAAAAATCCATGGGAATTAGCTATTGTTTTTTATAGGGCTAATCTGCATTTTGTGGATTTGACTTATATTTATGCTTATGGACGCATTGTTTTTTCTTTAGGCTCATCATTGGCACCTGGCAATATATTTCATACATATCAGGATTCATTCTATATTTTGTGTAGATTTGAGCATTTATTGGCTAGTTATGAAACTTTTGGTATGTGCTTATTGTATTGTTGACTCTGAATCATCAGTGTAAAAGGGAGATGCTTAATAACATAATATTAGGTACTATCATGTGTACTATTTTTTATGGAACCATTTAAACATCTAGGAAGTATAGTTTTTTACATTTAGTTTACTGCTTTACATTTTTAGTTTACCACAAGCCTAATTTTTCTTTAATTAGCTTGTGGTTTATAGCTCAAATTTATAATGACAGGGTTGATGATGCACACTATAGGCATACCTTTATGTCATTTTATATCACTTTTATAAGTGACTTTTACATTCTTTAGGCACTGTTGCCTATACATTTAGGCTTCCATCCCTGGGGCTATGTTAATGCTCGGTATTCACTCATCATTTTGAATTATTTAACCGGTTTGGCTCAGTCACAATATTAGTGAGCATATCATAGATAATTCATTTAGTTTTTTACACTTGTGTGATCCAAGTCCCTTCATGTCCATTAACAATTTTTGGTATTTAGGTGTACTGTGATTGCACAACTGATGTTTTGGTTCTCATTTGATTTTCCATATGATGGTATTATATTCCAGCATTGTTATTATTGATGCATGAACATATATGTTCCTCATTTCCCTGGTTTTACATCTATCTTATTGGTGTTTGATTTATTGTTCATTGATTCTATACCATGTTTTTGGTTTCAATTTGGCAACTTAATTATTTGTATTTTTATACAGATTTATTGATATATCATATTTGATATATCATATTGGATGTCACTTTTTGGTCTTTTCACAATCCTTTTTTATATTTCGGATTGCTCCTTTGATTATTTAATCAGGACTATATAAGTGTACCTTATTCCACCACAAATACTTTTTTGGAACAAAAGTTGCAAGTTGTCATTTTTAGCATTTTTGTTCCAGCGTTTTGGTTTTGATGTCCATTTTTGCAATTTTTGGATGGGAGCTTTTTATTGTTCCAAATTACATTTATAGTCCATTTACGTCAATTTAGTTTCGCCTCTGCCATTTTGTCTGCTTCCTCAACTATAAACCCACTCTTTAT
Source organism: Protopterus annectens (assembly GCF_019279795.1). Lineage (NCBI taxonomy): Eukaryota > Metazoa > Chordata > Ceratodontiformes > Protopteridae > Protopterus > Protopterus annectens. The sequence goes on along the minus strand of NC_056747.1, from coordinate 1,202,194,670 downwards.
TTTTATACTAACAACCAAGTTGGTATTTGACCATGTCAAGTTTTTGACAGTAGGTTTATTGGTTCAATTAGGACCGGCAAAGGACATATTGCTTGTCCACCAATAATTTTGGTGGTACCTCTATACATATTGTACATATTTAAAATTATCATAAGAGTATTGCTTATTGATCTTAGTTTGAACCGGCCAACATAATCTTTTAAGACTTGGTACTTGTCCATTTGTGGATTATCTGTTTTTTTCATTATTATTTCCACGATTCATCATGGAATTGAACCATCTGCTCACAGGTCTATCCTCTGACAGGGATGACCTTTCAGCCTTTGGATTAGGTCCACTTGGCGAGCGGTTGGATGATGTTGGTGTCGCAGGCAATACTGACAGTTGTGATAATATTTTTTCAAATTTAAATAAACACATGAGAGCCTTGCGTAATAACGTTTGGCACTACAAGCTTTTCTGTGCTTATTTGCTTAAAAGAATTACTCCACGGGGATTAAGGATACGCACACAACCTTTGGTCAGTACCCCTGATGAACTTTTACTTAAACAATGGAATGAGGTCCAACAAGAAACATCTCTTAAATTTGTAGAAATATAGGCTAACTATCATAATAGAATCATTGAACAAGAAATTTCATCCATAACCTTAATAAGTGAAAAGGCCAAACAATTTGAGGGACAGACCATCTATACCAATTGCATCAAAAATTTGAGTAAAGAATTACTCACATTAGAATCCCAGTTAAAAGAAAGGAAAAGGAAGAAGTTCCAAAGAGATTTAGATGATTACACAAAAGGTGATCCTTTCAATTTTGAAAATAGAGCCAAACACGTCAAATTTACTGCCCAAAATCGGAGCACTCCCAAAAGGAAACAAACCAAATCCATTCTTAAAAAAGGTACATCCTATAATACTGACACCTCCACTGATGACTATTCTTCTTTGGGTCCTGACACTGACTCAGGGGGTGCCACAGGCTCACCAGCATTAAAAAGAAGGAATTCTAGTAATACTCAGGGTTTACTCATAGGAGGAGGGGGGGCAGAAAACACAAAGGACATATACAACATGGAAACTCTACTACAAATGTTTGTAACAAAGTGAATAATGTTACTATTACCAACATTTCATCACATGTCCTTTCTTCCTCTGAAATTGAAATTTTGAATAAAGGATTATCATTTATCCCTGTTTTTTTTGTTTCAGAAGAAAGTTTTGTTTAAGATATTATTTAATTCTGTAGGATTCTTAACCTCAAATTATTTTTACAGGAACAATCACCATCAAAAATCTCTGATGACTTCAAATACCACAGATCTTCCTTCATGCCTCCCATGAATCAGCATGTTCACATGTTTCAGCAAGCTATGATCAAAGATCTTCATTTTCAGTACACATCAGTTCCCCCCTTACCAAATAATCTATCTAAAATATGTATGGATCACATCAATAAACTAGCTAACAATCATGATTTCGTTATTATTGGTGCTAATAAAGGAGGCTCAATAGTTGTTCAGGATGTATCACAATATGACCATGAAGCACTCAGTCAACTATCCAATGCAAGTTACTAGTCTGCATTATCTATTGATCCAGCACTGGTTTTCAAAAAACAGATTGATTCTTTTCTCATTTCAGCTGTTGAAGAGGGGATTATCACCAAAAATACACAATTACAACATACCATCACTAATCCCTGTCCACAATACATATATTTTCTACCTAAAATACACAAGAATCTTCACAATCCTCCAGGCAGACTCATTGTTTCCGGCAAAAATTCATTAACTGAACCATTATCTTTGTTTCTCACCAAATATGTACAGCCTCTTCTTCAATGTGTCCGTGCAAGGATTAGGGATACTACTGAATTTTTGCAAATCATTTCAGATACACAGTTAGAGCCAGACTGGTTACTCTGTACATTAGATGTTAAATCACTATATACCAACATACCACACTGGGCTGGTTTGGAGGCTCTGGAATACTGGCTGAATAAGACAGAATTATATAAGCCAGGTTTCAACACCCTTTTGTTGTGTTTGACGGAACATGTATTGACTAAAAATGTATTCTTTTTCAAAGGAAAATGTTATTTGCAAACTAAGGGGACTGCCATGGGGGCCTATTTTGCCCCCATATACACCGATTTGTTCATGGCATACTTTGAAGAACAGGTCATTTATGACAATTCTCATAATATCTATATTGAAGAAATGGACATCTGGCGCAGGTACTTAGATGATTGCTGGTTGGTATGGAGGGCGGATAGTGAATATCTTTTGGAATTCATTACTTAGTTGAATGAAAATAAATGGGGCATTGAATTTTCTGTCAGCTATGATAAAAATAAAATAATTTTTTTAGATGTTTTGGTTTGCCTTACATCTGATCATACGCTGTCCACAGAAATTCACCGCAGATTCCCCAAAAATAATTCACTACTCCATGCCTCCAGCTTCCATCCTCCCTATATTTGCAAAAACATTCCTAAATCTCAGTTTATGCGTATTAAACACATTTGTTTCGAACAACACAAATACACACAATCTAGGGACGATCTTGTACAGAGATTTCATGACCGGGGTTACCAAATGGGTCATCTGGTATATACCAAAAATATTGTCAATAAGATGAAACGTGAAGACCTTCTTCTTTATAAAACCACCAATAAATCCAACTCCGAACCACCCAGACTTATCACTACTTATGGACGTAACACCAACACACTTATCAATATCGTCCAACACAATTGGAACATACTAACATGTGAACCCAAACTACAAGAAATTCTTGGTAATAGATGTTCTTTTTCTTTTTGAAAAGGCAAAAATCTATCTGCTTTTTTTAATCATTACAAACATTCTGCAGTAAAAACCATTAATCCGATTCAGACTACATTATCAGGTGAACCTTTACTGGGATGCTTTCCTTGCGGACACTGCACATACTGTACCAAGTTACTCAAAACCAAAAGCTTTAGTAGTCAAAATACCCCAGAGGTGTACAATATAAAATTCTTTGCCAACTGTTCCTCTGATTGGGTAATCTACTTGGCCAAGTGCAATTGTCCTGAATTTTATGTGGGTCAAACTTCGAGACCATTGAAACTTCGAATATCTGAGCATCTCAGTGATATCAGGAATAGGAGAGAAACGAGTGCCCTATATAAACACTCTTTAATTCATCATAATGCATATTTTAGTTTTGTCATTATAGACAAAATTTTGAGTACAAGAAGTAATAAATCAGGTTGGCATGATTTACTTAACTCCATGGAGAAGAAATGGATTATCAAACTTGGTGGGCTCTTTAAACCAGGGCTCAATGAGCATTTGTAATTAATCACATGATTCATTGAATTATTTATATATAGGTTCTTTTTCTGCATCAAAGTCATACACTGAAGAAGGCTCTGTATATTGTATTTGCCGAAACCGGTTTGTTGTTTGAAAGGACCTAATACTTTTATTAAAGTATTATATGTTATCTAAAGGTGCCTGGTTTGCTGGTCCTCACCTTTTGCTCTGTGTACTTTGTCTTTGGGACCCTGCAGCTGCTGTACTCGCAGAGGCTGCATTTGTTCTACAATCACAGTGATGTCACATTCTCCTATGCATACATATGCATTTGTTGTACGCCTGTGCTTTTTCAAGATTTTCAAGAAGTTCCAATGTCCTACTTCACACTGTTAAATTTAGTCTTCTCCTGTGGTGCTTGTGACTAACACAGTATTCTCTAGATTTGTGTAAGTATATAGGTAGGATATTTGGTGTTCATCATGGGAAACCTGTGTGTGTGTGTGTGTGTGTGTGTGTGTGTGTGTGTGTGTGTGTGAGAGAGAGAGAGAGAGAAAGAGTGTGTGCGCAACACTTCATTCTGTATCCACTTCCCCAGAGAGGAACACATTTTACTCTTCACACAGCTACCTTATCCCACTTTTTACTGAAACATCCCCCATGAAACAAACTTTTGAGGTCATTTTGACAAAAGTGCGCTTTCTCCTCTTAGGATATACCTCTCACCTGTCCAGATTTTTACAGAGTGTGCAGATTTTTGCCTCATATATTTGGCCTTTTACTCATAAAATCTGTTTTTCTGGCAAATCATTGAGGACTGAACTCAATAAATAATAGGTTCATAGGTTGGTACTATGCTATCGGCACTAGGGCCTATACAAGCTTAGCCATAACAATTCCCCGGATATTTCTTCCCACAATATCTATTTCCCCAGACCCCTGTCTAGCAGGGTGACTGACATGATCCCCGATGTGAATTTCCTATCTCCCATCCAATCGTCAAGGTTCCTTTTGAAGAGGGCCAAGGAGGTGCTCTGCTTGACATGTATGGGCAGTCTGTTCCAGAGTATGGGGAGTCTCTGGGTCAAGAACCTATCCCTCCAGCATGTTTTGTTCATTGTGATGACAAGGTTTAGATCCTTGGAGCGTGTGGCTCTGAGGGATTGGGATTTCTTTAAGTGGAGCATGTCCAACAGCTCAAGGTTTGACATGGCCTTGTATGCTAAGCAGAGATCACCTCTGAGTAGATGATATGCCACAAAGTATAGCTAGAGTTTTTTTAGATGGTCAGTATAGGATATCTGCTTTAGGCCTGTGATTCTTTTAGTGAGGTATTTCTGCAGCCTTTCCAGCTGTTGAGGATGTGTTGTGAGGTACATACCAAATGGGGCGTTGTACTCTATAATGAGTCTAATGAGGGATGAGTACAGTGGGACAATGGCCTCCTTTTTTCTGGATGAAAAGCCCTTAGTGATGAGGTGTGCCACATAGAAGGATTTCCTGACTGTTGTGGTGATGTGGTTATCGAAGGTGAGACCACTGTCCACTTGTGTCCCTAAGTCTCTCATCACACTTTTGGTGTTTAGTGTACTGCCACCTATGTGGTAATTCATGGGTACATGGTTTTTCCCAAAGGGGATAACTATACATTTCTTGGCACTGAGCTTGAGCCCATGGCTCTGGCACCAAGCATCTGTTTCTGTAAGGCCCTTTTGTTGAATATCCACATCATTCAGGGATTCAGTAATGGCTCCCAGTTTGCAGTCATCTGCAAACTTTGTTAGCTAGAGTCCCTTAGTGTTGGCCTGTACTTCAGAGAAGTAGATGCCAAACAAGAGCGGTCCCAGGACTGAACCCAGAGGTACTCCACTTGTCACTTGTCTGGAGCTGGATTTGGAGTCGTCTACTTTTACAGTCTGGGTTCTGTCAGTAAGCCAGTTGACAAACCATCGAGTGACGTAGAGATTTATGCCCAGCTTAGTAAGTTTGTCTTTGATTCCAGAGTGGGGGATGGTGTTGAAGGCCTTGGCGAGGTCCAGACAGGCTGTGTGGACCACCTTACCCTCGTCAACAGCTCTGGAGATTGATTCAAAGAAGTCAATCAGGTACAGGAGACAAGATTTGCTCTTCATGAACCCAAACTGGGTGGGGTCCAGTGTTTGAAGGTTGCCAATGTCTTTGTTTATAAGCTCCATGATAATGCGTTCCATGCCCTTGCAGATCAGGCTCGTCAGACTGATGGGACAGTAGTTCCCGGGATCCAAGGTGGATCCCCCTTTGTGCACCACTCAGTGGGCACGATAATGATAATGATAGACAATTTTGTTTCAGACTTCATATCCTTCAGACAATGCATGGTAACACAAAACATTTTATTCTAGCAACTTTCTAAGCTTGTAAGAGCAATATTTAAAAATTGTTTCTATTTTTGTGCCTTTGTCACCTCATTATTTTTGTCTGTGTTCAGATTTCTTGTGTTAAGAAGTTGAGTGGTATGATAAGCATTCGGCTATTTAACAGTGCTGATGTCATCCATTTAAACATGCAGTGCTCCAGTTGTACCTCGGCACATTGTGTGGTGCTTGCAGTTCAGACACTAATCTAGTGCTTGTGATCCTAGGTAGAACAAATCCAGCCATTACTGGTCAGTCTATGTTGTGTCAGGCTAATTGTGACTACATGTCGCTAACACTGTTAAACACATTTGCTGTGTACATGTATAGATACTGATTTCTCTTAAAAAAATGATAATTTCTCACACAGCAAAGCTTTTATTCAGGGTAAAGATGACGTGTGATTACATTTTTCTTACATAACATATGTAGGAAGTGTTATACTTTTGTATGAGGGAATGAGAAGACATGCTATATATTGTTGACTTAGTACAGCAATTGCAGGCACACATATCCCTTGCAGCAATAACATGATGTCATGCCTTGATATACCAACATATCTCGCAGTAGTAGTGGCATTTCTATCATGGTGCTTTCACCCTGTACAATATCATGTATTTTCTGTTGTGAAATGCTCATGGTCTCAACATGCACTTTCAGTGCTTGGTAGCATCAATGGGCCTTATACTGAAATGCATGAATGGCATCCACCCCAGTTATAATGTGCCCATTTACATTGGGAGAGGCCTTCACCATCCATTTTATCTCAAAGAGATTGTTTACAACGCATACATCTGATGTAATAAGTTAGCATAGATGGAGTGTCACTGCTGTGTTAAGACACCCACTGTGGCGCTTGTAGTTCACGGGCATGTCATTAGTTGGTAGGGTCACATAGCTTGCTGTTCAGCTCCTGAAAGGGCAACATTATATGAATGTACTGACATTATATAAATACTTTTGCATCTGGTTATTTTTATGTTGGACAATGATATATCATCAGAGGTTGTGATTGCATGGCAGTGAAATAGTTACTTGGACCATGTCATGCTGTAACTGTACCTGTGGCACTTGCGCTGAGTACTGGCTTGTATAGCATACAAACACAGTGTGTGGCTCAATTCTGGGACAGTGTGTGCAATGCATGATGGAAGCAGCTTGCTTATCAGAGAAGCATTGATATTGTACTGCTCACTGTTGTGTGCACTGTAACATGTGTCACTCCTTTCCAGCATTCTGACTAAATCTGATTGTTTATATTATATTCATAACTCCTTTCTTGATGTTCACATTCAATTCAGTTATTTGTGACAGCCTCTAGGGCTATTGGATGTGGCACATGCAGTCAATACAAAGTTCTATAGACAGCCTAGGGTTTTAATCTGATAACGTCCATCTGTCAGACAGCACTGGCTTACACATAGATAATAGCTATGGCACAGTCAGAGGGCCACATTTTCAGGTCCCGTCCTACAAGGTAGGGCATCCATACCTCTTGTGACAGAAAGTGCTGTAAGCCCTTCAAGGGTGTTCTTCATGATATAACCGATCTGCATATTTCTGTGGCATCCATGATTGGTATGCATATCTCTGATATTTGTCCTGGCATGCGTTTGGAAATGACATGCTGCAAATGTTTTTATGTCATTCACTGCTCACAGGCATTACCTGTTAAAAAAATAATAATGCCCTATGTCTTCATCCAGACATTTCTTTATTACTGCTGCTGTTTTCATCAAACTATACAGCTTAATGACAAATGAGGGCTTCCATAAATGTTTGTTACTATGTGGCGTGCAGGAAGACAATCAGAAAGTGTGACTGGTCCTTTGTAACCTTACTTTCCTGTATGTAGGTGGCGTTGAATTTCTGTTATATTACTATTCTCTGTAATTCCACATATGCCCATTATAATGATTTCTGAGCTGTTTGCAAATAAGCAAAGAAAAACTTGAAATCATGTAATGTAATCCAACATGTTGTTATTTGTCAGTTATGTATGTTGTGTGTTATTATATTACCATTTAGCATTTACATACAACACATGCATATCTAGTACATGTTTATAGGTGATAGACCCCTTTCCCAGGGGTGCCACTGACATTTCTTTCCAAAAACATGCTAATTTCTGGAGCACCTGACATTACAGCTGTAAGGTCCATTTGTTCCTGTGTATACATGCTAAGGTGGAGAATACAACAGTGGTGTCGGCTTGCATACATAAATTTCCTGTATATGCATCTCATAGGCAATAGCTGCAGTTTATGCATTCATCCCGTAATGTACTTGTTATTTCAACTCAGCATTTTATTAACATGTATATCACATTTTAACTCCCCTTTACACTGCAGCTGCACAACCCTATTATATCCTTTATTAGCTTGTCCTTTTTTTATTTTTGTGCATAACACCAGTATTGTATCTGACATTTTAATTATCACTACATCAGTATGGCTGGATATATATTAGAAATGTTTCTTTGACACTTCAGTACATTTGCCTACAGTATATGATTACATTTTACCCATTTCCCTTTCCTTGTGAATTATTATACAGTACAAATCATTATTCTTTGTACACAATTCCTCCATTTCACTTCCCCTCCTTCAGAATTCTTTGACTGTATTTGCCCATAATATTTCCATGCTACACCCCATAGTTATATCTTAGCTTTGCCTATAAGCAAGCTGTCCACCAGGCTGAAAAGGATATTGATTTACTTTAATAACACAAAACAATAAAAATATTTTAAAAACTGGTAAGCGCTTTCGCTGCACTTCCTCACACCCTAGAAAACAACAAGTATTCCAGATCTTAAATAAAACACCTCTAACAATCAAGTAAAGAAACACAAACACATGACATTACTAGTGATAACCACAAGGCCTTCTATAGTTATATAAAGAATCTCCATGCCAATACCCAGATTTGCTCTGAGCTACTGCACAATGGTACCCCCTATACCGAGCCAACAGATATTGCCTATATACTGGCCGATAGATTCAGTGCCAACTTTACCCCTCCCCCCAAGGGACCAGTCACAATACCAGTAGATTGCCAGGCACCCAGTATTACTGCTGAACAGGTTAAAACAGCACTGTCCAAGGCCAAAAATACAGCTTGTATGGGACCTGACAATATCCCTGGCTGTGTTCTACATGAACTACAGAGTGAAATGGCACCTCAGCTGTGTGCCCTGTTCAGTCGCAGCCTCACCTCAGGCTTTGCCCCTACCAAATGGCACACTGCTACAGTCATCCCTCTCCACAAAGGAGGAGTGACTACAGACCCTGGGAACTATCGCCCCATTAGCCTGACGAGTCTTATATGCAAAGCTATGGAACACATCGTCATGGACCTAATAAACAAGGATATAGGGAATCTACAAACTCTGAATCCCACACAGTTTGGTTTTGTGAAGGGTAGATCATGCTTGCTCAACTTGGTTGACTTCTTTGCATCAGTCACCAGAGTTGTGGATGAAGGCAAGGTGGTTCATACAGCCTACCTTGAACTGGACAAGGCCTTTGATACCATTCCCCACTCAGGAATCATAGAAAAACTCACTAAGCTAGGCATCAACCCCTAATCACTAGGTGTGTTGCAAACTGTCTCACAGGTAGAACCAACAGTGTGAAAGTAGCTGACTCCAAGTCAGACTGGCGATCAGTCATGAGTGGAGTCCCACAAGGTTCGGTCCTGGGTCCTCTCCTGTTTGGTATCTACTTCTCTGAAGTCCAGGCCAACATGAAAGAACTTTGGCTGACAAAGTTTGCAGATGATTGCAAGTTGGGAGCTATTATTAACTCCCTAAGTGATGCTGACATCCTACAGAAAAACCTCACTGAGACCAACAACTGGTGTCAGAACCATGGCCTTAAGCTCAATGCCAAAAAATGTGTCGTCATCCCCTTTGGGAAAAACATGGTTCCCATGAATTACCACATCGATGGTAGTCCTCTGAACACAGAAGGCATTATAAGAGATCTGGGAACACATGTTGACAGCAAACTCTCCTTTGACCACCACATTGCCACTGTGGTCAGAAAGTCCTTCTACGTTGCATATCTCATTATTAAGGGTTTTTGCATCCAGGAAGAAAGAGGTCATTGTCTCCCTCTACTCTTCCCTCATTAGGCCAATCACTGAATACAATTCCCCAATTGGCATGTACCTCACTAAACACCTGCAAACAACTGGAGAGGCCGCAAAAGTACATCACAAAGAGGATCCTAGGCCTTAAACATTTGTCCTATATGGACAGACTCAAAAAACTCCAACTATTCTCTGTCTCATATTGCCTACTTAGAGGCGATCTCTGCTTGACTTGCAAAGCCATGTCTGACCCAGCTCTTTTAGAAATGCTATAGCTAAAGAAATCCTAATCCCTCAGCACCACATGCTCCAGAGACCTCAACCTCATTACCACAATCAACAGAACATGCTGGAGGGACAGATTCATAACCCAGAGACTACGCATGCTATGGAACAGACTTCCCATACATGTCAAGCAGAGCACCTCTCTGGCCCTCTTCAAGAGAAATCTTGTTGAGTGGATGGGAAATAGAAAATTCACCCCAGGGATCACTCCAGTGGCCATAGCCAGCGTTAGGCATCCGCCAAACCCACAGCTGTGGGGAGTCCCGGATTATCTACCCACATATGATGGCCCCCATATGAAGCAGCTGTGGGTTTCTCCACCTCTTCCACTCCTTCCTTGGTGCCTCATTCATTCATCTGTTTAATGCCGTCCCTTGATTCTGCTTTTTTTTTTCCCTGAAAGAACTTGCTTCCTTGACTGCTGCAGCCAATCAGGTCTCTTGTTTTACTTGTAAGCTGCACTCAATCAGGTCCGCTTCAGTGAAGCAAGGGACCTGACTGGCTGCAGCAGTCAAGGAAGCAAGTTCTAGTTTCCTGATTGGCTTTGCCTTAATATGGGGTCTTTTGGGTCAGTTGTGTTGATTATCGTCATTAGGCACACATCTGAACTGTCCAGATTTTTTAAGAATATTCAAATTTTTGCTTTATATTTTTAGCTTGTTCTTCATAAAATTTGTGTTTTTTTTACACATCAATCTCTTCTTCACTTTTGGTTGTTCCTATTAGGGGTCACCACAGCGGATCATCTGTTTCCATTTCTTCCTGTCCTCTGCATATTGCTCTGTCATACCAACCACCTGCATGCCCTCTCTCACCACATCCATAAACCTTATCTTAGGCCTTCCTCTTTTCCTCTTACCTGGCAGCTCCAACCTTAGCATCCTTTTCCCAATATACCCAGCATCCCTCCTCAGCACATGTCCAAACCAACGCAATCTCGCCTCTCTGACTTTGTCTCCAAACCATCCAACCTGAGCTGACCCTTTAATATCCTGTCCATCCTTGTCACACCCAGTGCAAATCATAACATCTTTAACTCTGCCACTTCCAGCTCTGACTCCTGCCTTTTTGTCAATGCCACTGTCTCCAACCCATACGACATAGCTGGTCTCACTTCCCTCTTGTAGACCTTCCCTTTCACTTTTACTGGTACCCGTCTGTCACAAATCACTCCTGACACTCTTCTCCACCCCACCTGTACTATCTTCTTCACCTCTCTTCCACACACCATTACTCAGAACTATTGATCCCAAGTACTTAAACTCATCCACCTTCGCCAACTCTACTCCCTGCATCCTCACCATTCTTCTATCCTCCCTCTCATTCACACACACATATTCTGTCTTAGTCCTGCTGACCTTCATTCCTCTCCTCTATAGAGCATATCGCCACCTCTCCAGGGTTGCCTCAACCTGCTCACTACTCTCACTATCTGCAAACATCATAGTCCATGGGGCCTTCTTTCTGATCTCGTCTATCAACCTGTCCATCACCATTGCCAATAAGAAAGGGCTCAGAACTGATCCTTGATATAATCCCACCTCCACCTTAAACGCATCTGCGGACTTCACCACTGTCACACTACCCTCGTGCATATCCTGTACCACTCTTACATACTTCTCTGCCACTCCTGACTTCCTCATACAATACCACAACTCCTCTCTAGGCACCCTATCATATGCTTTCTCCAAGTCCACAAAGACACAATGCAACTCCTTCTGACCTTCTCTATATTTCTCCATCAACGTTCTCAGATCAAACATCGTATCTGTAGTGCTCTTTCCTGGCATGAAACCATACTGCTGCTCACTAATCATCACCTCCCTTCTTAACCTAGCTTCCACTACTCTTTCCCATAACTTCATGCTGTGACTGATCACTTTTATCCCTCTATAGTTACTACAGCTCTGCACATCACCCTTATTCTTAAAAGTAGGTACCAAAGCACTTTTTCTCCACTCCTCAGGCATCCTCTGACTTTCCAAGATTTCATTAAACAATCTGGTTAAAAACTCCACTGCCATCTTTCCTATACACCTTCATGCTTCCACTGGTATGTCATCTGCACCAACAGCCTTTCCATTCTTTATCCTTCTTACACATCAATGAGTATTGAAATCACTAAATAATCCCAGACATTTAGGTTTCAGACTTTATATCTTTCAGAAAATGCATGCTAAAGCAAAGCCTGAAAGCAAATTTGTAAGATTATATGAGCAATATTTAAAAAGTTTCTGTATTTTTAAGCCTTTGTACCCCATTATTTTTGGCTTTGTCCAGACTTTTCACGCAAAGAGGTTGAGAGGTATGCTGTGAGGATAGAAAGAGGATGCAAGTTTTCCTGGAACAACTGTGGGACTAGCAAAGCATCTGTATTTTAACCACCCTTGTAAGGGCAATTTCTAAAAGATCTGAAAAACTGTCCTTCTGAGGGGAATTTAAAAGGGCTGAACTTGTCTGGTTTGTGTGTAGGAGAAGCAAGCAGAGGATTAGTAACAGTCTTCTATCAAATACAGAAAAGGTAAGTTGCTGGGTTTATTTTTAACTTTAATTTTTGCTGGGGGGAGCGAGGAAACCTAGGGAGAGGACTGTATAACTTTTTGTGAGGGGCTGTGGTTGTAACAGTTTTATTTTATCTTTGGCCAGAATTCTTCTGCTAAGTGACTGAGGAAGGAAGGCTTGTTTGTAATTAATGTCCAGATTTGATGTATTTTTTTTATCTAGTCTTGCATAAGAATATTCATTATTGCATTTTTGTTTTGTGTACAATTGTGCTGAAATATTGGTAGTGGGGGGATAATGGCTGTGAGAATGCTGCAGAATATACAGGCGTTTTAATGTATACCAATGCAAACCCAGTTCTGCTAGTATATTTTGTGTATACTGGCAATGTTTACAACTATGCCTGATGCTACACCTTTGTTCTACGATAATTTTTTGCTCAGTCCGGAATTATTGTGCTGAGAGGTTGGGAGGAGAGTTAGTGGCTGTGAGAATGGTGCAGAATGTTCAGCTGTTGTTTTAATGTATACTAATGCAAACCCTGTTATACTATTATTGTGTATACCGGCAGAGTTTACAACTATCCCTGATGGTACGCCTTTGTTATATGATAATTTTTTGCTTTGTTTATTATGCTGACAGGTTGGTGGGGGGGTTACAATCTGTGAGAATGTTGTGCAATATTTAGATGTTTACTTGGTATTTATCTATTTTCATTAAAACGTGGGGTTACGCAATGCATTTTATTGCAAAATCTGTTATTCCAGCATTTTTATTTGTTGATAAGCACATTGTTTTTTAATGTTATGCCTTTGTGTTTTTATTTTACTTTCACTTCATCCAGATTTATTCTGCTAAGACACTGGGGGGTAGGGGAACTGACAATTCTGCAGAATGTACCGATGCCTTAATGCTTGCCAGTGCAAACGCTGTTCTACTATCGAAGTTGATCATAGCAAAGTTTCAAACTATCCCTGATGTTACGCCTTTGTTCTGCAGTTTTTTTTTTGTTGGGCTTTGTCTGGAATTTTTAAGCTGAGAGGTTAGGAGAGGGATAGAGGGGCTGTGAGAATGTTGCACAATGCTTAGATGTTTGACCTGTATTTTTGGTCTATTAATCACCAAAAATGTGAACTCACACAATGCATACTACTGGAAAAATCTGTTCCTACCCTCTTTATTAGTTCATAACCGCAATGTTTTAAACCCCTAATGTTACGTCCTTGCCTTGTTTATTTATTTATTTTTTTGTATCTCCTCTAGAATTGCGCTAAGACTTTTGGGGGGACTATGAGAGTTCTGCAGAATGTACTGATTATTTTAATGAATGTAATGCAATCCCTGTTATTCTAATATCTTTCTATGTTTATCATAGCAATGCGTGTAACTATCCTTGATGTTACACCTTTGTTCTACAGTTATTTTCAGCTCTGGAATTATGCTGAGAGGTTAGGAGCTTGGTAGAGGCTGTGAGAATGTTGCACAATGTCCAGATTTTTGTTAGTTTTGGTATGTTCTTCAAAAATGTGTCACACAATGAATGCTACTGTAAAATCTTATTCTAGCATTATTATTAGTTCATAAGCCCAGTATTTTAAATTCTTAGTGTTCAGTCTTACTGTAGTGCTGTCTTCATCATGTGTGGGTGTGTATGTCCTCTGTGCAAGTCTGTGCAGCTGTCCGTCTTGTGTCTCTGTCTTGTGTGAGGGAGTCTGTGTGGATGTCTTTGTGTACCTCTGTGGGACTGGCTACCTTGATGCAGTACAGAGGCTTGCCAGAATGTAACAACATTACTACTAAATGCCAGTCAGTGTGTGTGTGTGTGTGTGTGTGTGTGTGTGTGTGTGTGTGTGTGTGTGTGTGTGTGTGTGTGTGTGCACATCTGTGAGTGGCTACCTTGCTGTGGTACAGGGGCTTGTCATAATTTATTGGTATTAAATTTTATTTATTTTATTTATTTAACATTTCTTGACCAGGAAAGTCCGACTAGGACAGAGCCTATTTTTAGCAGAGGCCCGGGGAGAAATGCTGCAGAAGCATGTCTTTGGAATGTGGGAGGAAACCCACAAGAATGCAGGAAGAACATGCAGACTTAGCACAAAAGGCAACCCAGCTGAGAATCAAACTGGAGAACCTCTTATTGTGGGGCGACAATGTTAAAAGCTGCAGCACTGCACAGTCCCAGTCAGTATGTGTGCGTACCATTGTGAGTGGCTACCTTGCTGTGGTACAGGGGCTAGTCATAATGTAACATTGGTACTAAATGCCAGCCAGTGTGTACCTTGACATGTCAAGTCTTTTTAATGGTCTGAATGTAATAGCACTACACAGTGATTGTTAAATAATGCTGCATGAGCTTGATAGGGAAGGGGGCATGATGGCAATGTCATCACACTTTTTTTATTCTCCTGGGTAGGGCCCCAACTTGAAACTTACTGGGGGCCCGCAAAATGCTAGCCCCAGCCCTCCCAGTGGCTTTACTCAACAGAGGCACTGGTAACTAAGGTCGGGTGGCACGATGTCAGGGTAATCCTATGGGCTAGGTTTGTAAAGCTTCCAGGGCCATTAGCCTAGTACACATTTATGAACCTATGAACCTATGATGTAAGCCCCTCTTTTTTAGGGCTGGCTTTAAAGAGACAGCATTGTTAAGGCATGGATAAACACTTGCCCGAAAGTCTGAGATCCATCTCAGTTCTAAATATTCTGTTTCATTAATAATGTCACCTTCCCTAATGTCTTTACTAACTTTCTGTAGAACCAGAAATTTAAAATGGCGGGTATCACCTACTTCTAAAACATGTTGAGCCAATGCACTAATGTGCTTCCTATTACATATATTATTGATTTGTTCCAGTATTCTTTCCTTGAGCGTACAGTTTGTCTTCCCAATATAAAACATGTTACAGGCTGTACACTGTGCCCAATATACAAGGTTCCTTTCTGTACAATCTTCATAAAATCGAAACTCTAAATTTTCTTGAGTCCTGGGATGCACTGTAGAGGTAACTGACAAGATGTATTTGCAAGCCTTACATGATCTGCATGCATAAGTACCTCTACACTCAGAGTGTACCCTATCATAGTATGTTTATAGCATAATCTTTGCTTCAAAGTTTTATTATTCTTAAATGTAAAGCATGGAACCTCCTCAACCACTCTACTGATGCTATCATCAGCCAGGAGTATTGGCCAGTTTTTCTTAACTATATCACCCACTCTATTGATATCATTAGAGTAAGTCAAAAACCACTTGATTCAGGCCATTTTCCTCTTTAGTTCGCATACTCTCAGTTTCAAATGTTGGTCTATTAGAGAAATAGGGTTTAACACTATTGCTGCTTGCTTGTTCAATTGCTCACTCTATGTCCCCCATTCTATATCCCCATTATAATAGTTCAATATGCAAAGTATCAAGTGCTTTATCTCGAGTGTCTGGATCTGTATGCAACTGCATAACCCTAAGAACTTGATTTTTGACCACATTTCCTGGGATATGTCTGGGATGCATACTGGTGTTATGCAGGAAGTTGTTTTTCCTGCATGGTTTCCTATAAATACTGGTTGATATTGTATCCAAACCTTTCTTACTCACACTAACATCTAGAAAATCAGTATTCTCCATTGAATGATGCATAGTGAATCTAAGAAAAGTAGTGGTATTCTGCAGATAATCAATAAATTTAATCAACTGGTCATACTAACTGTGCCAAATGAAAAAAACATAATCCACAAAATGTCTGTAGAACTTTACATGTTCTACAAAATGAGAGTCAGTAAATACTGATTGTGACACCCAATAAGCTAGGACTATGTTGGCATACGAGTTGGCACAATCCGTGCCTACTGCAACTCCTAGTTTCTGTAGGAAATAGTCTGTTTCAAAAATGAAGATATTATTCTCTAATATTAATTCTAACAGTGCACAGATCAACCCCACCTTCGAGTTGTAGAACGTGCTATTAGTTGTCAAGAATAATCTAACACTTTCTATCCCTACTTCATTGGGAATGACCGTAAAAAGTGAATTAACATCTAGGGTCACAAAGATAACATTATTTAGATCTTCTGACTCATTAGACCACTGGTACAGATCTTGCAAAAATTGCTTAGAGTCTTTCAGAACACTAGTAATAGATTTCAAAATCAACCTGCATTGTTTCTCTACATATATGGAGATTGGTTGGTCAGCCAACCTCTACCTGAAATTATAGGTCGATAAGGGGGGTTAACGCAATCTTTGTGGATTTTTGGCAAGCCATAAATGATAAGTATCTTTGGGTGCTCAACAGAAAAATAGCTATAGAGACCATAATCAATTTGATTTGTCATTAATAGATCATACAGATAAAAATTATACCTATTTATAATCCCTGTAACTTGAAACCTTTGTAACTTCATGTATACAGCCTCTTCATTCATTATATCAAACATTTTCTCAATATACATGTTCTTATCTAACAACACTACCCCACCACCTTTGTCAGCTGGCCTGACAATAAGTTGCTGTGCTTTTGTTAGCTCATTAAGTGCTGTGATTTCTTTAGGTGTCAAATTGTAAAAGATGCTTCCATTATACTCACTTAAAAACATTCTCTCACGTCCTTCTCACATAAATTAACAAAAGCCTCTAGAGAGGGCAAGGACTTGGGGGTAAAAACACTTGTTTTTTTTTAAATATCATACACTTGGGTTTTTTCCAGAAAAATAACTTTAAGAATTACATTTCTTGTAAACAATTTAAGGTTCAAAAAAACATCAGTTAAATTTGTTCTAACTGCAGGCACAAACGATAGCCCTTTGTTCAACACTGCATTCTGTTCATCAGTCAGTACATAAGATGAAAGATTAAAAATCAAGTCACCTGTTTCCAGTTTCTTGTATCTGGTTTCTTCCTTTTCACTGAGGAATCTGACCCTATCCTGGGTCTGCGCTGCCTGCTGTGTGAGCTCCCTTTTTGTTTCTCCTGCCGTATAGGTAATGCTGCTTCTAAAAAAACAGTATTCTTTAATTTGGAACCTCCTAAGAGCTCTGCATTCTCAGCCAAAACGTCAATACTCGGTCCTGCATGCACTTTAGATCTCACAGCTGAAGCAGTGTCTCTTTCAGATCCCTTAGTACCAGTAAAATCAGCAACATTTTGACAATTGGCAATCTCTTTGCTAATAAAATCCTGAGGGATATTATTTGTGGTTGAATTTCTTTCCTCATCCATTCGTATCAATGTCTGTATTGGCGTATTACTAATCTCGCTCTCCTGCACATGCTCATTCACCCTATAATGCCTTACAGGTTGGAAACTCCCTCCTTGATGTGATGCATTCGCTATTGGGTGAACAGCGCTCTCAGTACTTCCTCCTTGGCTCCTTACTGGCTATTCCTTCGGCTCATGAAAATACATGGCCTTTTTCAAAAGCCATAGAGTCTCTGCAATTTCTTCAGCTTGTCGCCCTGTAACTTACATTCATAGTTTTGTAGAACATGTAAAGTTCTACAGACATTTTGTGGATGATGTTTTTTTTTCATTTGGCACTGCCAGTATGACCAGTTGATTCAATTTATTGACTATCTGCTGCTACTTTTCTCAGATTCACTATGCATCATTCAATGGAAAATGTTGATTTTCTAGATGTTAGTGTGAGCATCTATGAGTGTAAGTTACAGGGCAACAAGCTGAAGAAATTTCAGAGAGACTCGATGGAGGGAATATAATCTCTACTGCACCATTCACATGTAGTGTAAGTACTGTTTGAAGGAGGGCCTAATATTGGTGAGGATAAGGACAGTGTTCCAAAGTTTGTAGTCATTTGCATATTTGATGAGCAGGATGCTGGAGTCAGTTTAAATACCTGAGAAAAGGATGACAAAATAGAGTAACTCCAGGACAGAGTCTTAACAGACTCCACTGGTTATAGCTGATGATGAGGCTGATGTGTTATATGGGTAGATGTTCTGGCAGATAAAACTTAATGTTAGTTAACCACTAGGACTGAATGATTACATCTCAGTTAAAAGTGTATTACATAGAAAATCAGCTGTGATTAAGTTTAATGTTTCTTGTCTGAATTACATTTATTTTGTCAGTAAATTTATTACATTTATAAAATGTGTACTGATCATGTGCTTTTTACTGACCATGTGTCATATGTTGATCATGTGATTGATTTTGACAATTTAAATAAAATGAATGTGGGCTTGTTATACAATTTGATGAAGTCTGGAGTAATTAACAAGTTGAAGGCTAAACGTTGTCAGTTTTATATTTATCAAATTTATTTCTGCAAAGCATAGCTGATTTTATTGTTTCTGGTTGTGTTTTTTACCAGTGTGTCTTGCATAAAGTAATTTAGAGTTATTACATTTCCTGTTCTTAACTGTTGGGTATGACCACATGGCTTCATTTGCCTTCATATATTTGAATTTAAGTCTCATTCTGTCATGGGTTATAGCCAGTTTGATGTAAGCTACATGAACAGAAATGCCTTTTCAGTCAATAGTCACACTCTAAAAAAATGATGAGGGTAAATATATAAAATCCACTTTTGAAAAGGTCATGGAGAAGAAGGTTTCCCACTACTTACTGGCGTGACTTCCATGATGATTCTTTTCATCACCAGACACAGTTAGTTTCTGAGGCTATTCGGTCTGTGATTGCTAGGATCTGCGGAAAGGTATCTTTTGTATTTTAGGACCATAATAATTTATTTCACAAGAACACTCATCCATCTACTTACTTAACTGAGTAAACTATTTGAAACTTCAACAAGGCGACTTTATTGTTCCCACGGTGAAGGCATCAGAGACAGAGTCTCCTAGATCTGCTAGCTGAAGTAATTTTAGCTGGACCAATCCTCTGTACTCTGCTACTTCTGATATCAGTCACATGGCTAGTTTTTAAGGTTCCATTATGTGTGACGGGTATTTAATATTGCTATTCTTAAGCTTCTTGATATATCATCTGACCCACTGCAACTGGTGTTATTGACCCTAGCAAGGGTTTAGGTGAATGTTTTGGATGACATATCACATGGGCTCATGTTGCAGAGAAAATGAGGAAGAAGAAGAGGTAGAAGAAGAATGGTTGGGGTCCTCTTTTAGGCCTTAAATTTGATTCATATTTGTATGGCCACTCCCTATTGAAATATTGACACTCAAAGTGCTGAGTACCAACAAACCAGAAAAAAACAAACAAAAATGAAAACACAGGAGAAGAGTGAATTTCAAAAATCTCTGTCCTTCCTTAAACTTCTTTTTGCAAGGGTGCAAGCCTCTGCACTCCCCCAAAGCTTATATATACCAACTCAAAGATCTTCATACCTCAGTAAAAAGGAAATATTTCAAGAAACGGCACCTTAGACTTAGTATATGTAAGTCCAATCTTTTGTCCATTCAGTCTCTGTATTTTCAAATGTTTCCTGTATGGCACTATATTACCTATATTGGTTGGCTGTATTGCAGTAATACAGTTTTGCTCTAGTAGATTACATTCTTGTTTCTTCCCCTTTGTTTTTGGATGTGATTGTAGAAAGCCTTATTATTGTCATCCATTTTGATAGCAAGGTCTACCTCAAATGCCCCAAAGTGATGTTTTATCTCAAACTTAGTTCATACCAAA
This sequence comes from Protopterus annectens, assembly GCF_019279795.1. Taxonomy (NCBI): domain Eukaryota; kingdom Metazoa; phylum Chordata; order Ceratodontiformes; family Protopteridae; genus Protopterus; species Protopterus annectens. The sequence goes on along the minus strand of NC_056747.1, from coordinate 1,202,174,477 downwards.
TGTGTGTGTGTATATATATATATATATATATATATATATATATATATATATATATATATTTATATATATATATATATATATGGATCCCTATCACATGGTCGACAGGCCATATGATCGACACTCATTTGGTCGACAAGCAGTTTTATGTGGGGGGCTTCACCCCCCACACCCCCCAATGTGGGGGACTGTGCCCCCCACCCCCCTAACTATATATATCAACTCCAGGGTCATACAACATTGGGGAGGGGGGCAAATCTGCCTGTCGACCAAATGAGTGTTGATCAAATGGCTTGTCGACCATCTCAGGTAGACCCATATATATATATATATATATATATATATATGTGTGTGTGTTTGTGTGTAACAATCTAAACTATTATACCATGAATCTGCATGGAATTACCTGTATGTGACTGCTACACTACTTAATCTCTTTTGTTATAAAATGTTATGTAAATATCAAAGTAATTGTATTGAGTGTACATATAGGAAGGAATTGTATGTTGTTATCCTTATATTAACATTATGTCATTTTATATTCATGTATTGTGTCATTTGGAGCTTTTCTCCTTGGGTCTCTGGTGAAAACGGGCATCTGCCCAGTCGGACTAACCTGGTCAACAAATGTCAAATAAAATAAATAAATAATAAATGAAGCTTTGTTTCTCTTGATTGTTTTAGTGAATTCTTTTTGGAATGAGTCAGCCTTAACCTTATTGCTTCAGACTGGGTAAAGTCTGAAGGTTGTATATGCTCTTTTTGCTTTAATAATTCGTTGATTTTGTAACTCCAGCATTTAGGTTTAGGTTTATTGTAGAATTTTCCACCATAGTTATGCGTCATAGTGATGAATTTGTAAGTGTTGTAGAGGACTATAAAGGATTCATTAATAAGTTGTAAGAGGGTCTAATATGCAGTTCCACTTGACTGATGTGAAGTGATTGCTCAGGACACCTGTGATGCCTTTGAAAAATCCTTAAAAATGGTATAATTTTTATTAGGTTTTGTGCATACAATGAGCATTGCATCATTGTGGTCAAAGTGGAAATGGTGGAATGATATTTAACGTAGCACAGCTGGCTGACATGGTTCTGAGAACAATATATAACACATTATGTCCCCTTGTTGGATTGTTTATAATTTGCTCAAAACTGTAAAAAGTATGGAGTCTTGTAGATATTCGTGCCTGATTATTGTTTGAAGCAGAGTTTTCCCAGTCATAGGAGGATTAATTTTGGACACCAAGTAGAGAAGTATTTCCCTTTATGTGGCGGCTCAAGTTTGTGACGTGGCACTGAAGGAGTATAATAACAAGCGACTACACTGCACTTTCAGTGCTTGTTTTAATGTGGTTGAGTAATAACAAGCGACTACACTGCAGCTTGCAGTGCTTGTTTTAGCATGGTTGTTGAGTAATAACAAGCGACTACACTGCAGCTTGCAGTGCTTGTTTTAACATGGTTGAGTAATATAATAAGCGACTACACCACAGCTTGCAGTGCTTGTTTTAACATGGTTGTTGAGTAATATAATAAGCGACTACACTGCAGCTTGCAGTGCTTGTTTTAACATGGTTATTGAGTAATATAATAAGCGAATACACTGCAGCTTGCAGTGCTTGTTTTAATGTGGTTGTTGAGTAATAACAAGCGACTACACTGCAGCTTGCAGTGCTTGTTTTAACATGGTTGTTGAGTAATAACAAGTGACTACACTGCACTTGCAGTGCTTGTTTTAACATGGTTGTTGAGTAATAACAAGCGACTACACTGCACTTGCAGTGCTTGTTTTAACATGGTTGTTGAGTAACTCATGCCTTTCATTTGTTTTTATTCCCTTACTTTTGAAGGATTGATTTATAAAAATAAATACACTACCTCCTTGGAGGGTGGGCTGCACTGAATGGAAAGTGTTGTAATTAGGTACTGTGGAAAGCACAAGGGGTCTTTGAATCATATATATGAATTCCTCAAAGATAACATTACACTCTTGCAGCCTAGTTTTTTTTTTAAGGTGGGAATTGAGGAGTTACAGCTTCACTTTATTGTATGAGTAGATTCTAGCTGTAATCAATTTAACTCTGGCTAATAAGAAGGCTTGTCGAGGAGAGTTTATTCAGTACTTTAACTCCTTTGAGTAGAGATGTGGTCTGTCCCTTGTAAAGCAAGTCTGGATCTCTTCTCATTGCTCTTCTAGTAAAGAAAAATTCTTTGTGAACACTTTTATTTTATGATCTAAGTACCTTAATACTGTTAAAATAGCCAGGCTATTCATTAATTAATTTATTTGGCATTTGTTTACTGGCAAAGGCTGACTGGGTCATGAGGTACCCATTTTCAGCAGATGTTTGGGAAGAAAAGCTCCAGAGATTTGATCTGAAAATAATTGGGATAGCCATTATGAGGAAGGTTGGATGAAGCAGGGCCTGAATAGTGCTACCTTGCACTGGCAGCTTAAGTAACTTAGGTACCTCCTTCCCTTTTATTCCTCTAAAGTGAAAATGAAGTAAACAGTTTATTTTTGTAGAATGGTTTGTGACTTGAGGCTTAATCCTTGCTTGGTGAGTAAATTCCTGGGGAGTCTAAGATACCAATGAATCCCTTAAAAATACTTACAAAATCAGAATCTGCCACTGATTTGGCTAAGCGATAACATCCCTGATGATCTTGCAGAAAAAAATTCATATGCTCCTTTAGACTGGGCTGTTTCTTTTTGATGTAATAAGTTTCAGCACCATTAGTGGTAATGCAACAGTCACAACTGATGGTCAAGCAGACATATATCACTACAGGGGTCCTTCTGTCTTTTAACTTGCTGAATTTGGCATCCTTCTTACTTTCTTTCACTAGTGCCTAGACTTTGGCAATATTCATTGCCACTTGTTTCCTTAAAGTTTTCTCTTTTGACAATGAAGTGCTTGTCCTGAAAATTGTTGCAGGAGTTTCAAGTGTCAAGTTGTGAATCAGTTTCCTTGTAGATGTCATCTGATTTAAGGTTGTTGAGCTCCACTGGTAGGCTGTTTGTACTCTACCTGAGAAAGACTAGCCCTCTCTGTAGCCAGACCTTGGTTTAGGGGTCATAAATAACCAGTTGGTGATGACCAGATAGTAATTACTGAAGAAATTTAATTGTAGACATGGTGTCAAGCACTAAGCAAGGATATTTGTGTTGACAACATAGGACAGAAACCTTATATTGTGAATGGCTTGGTAATAATTTGGATAAGGTTATTTAGAATTATAGTTCCTTCAAGAGTGTCTTGAATAGGTTAAGCTAGTTAAGATTACAATCTCCTACAATCATATAATTGTTAATTTTGGTGTGACCAAGGATTGAACAAAGGAGGTCTTTAAGATTCTTGAGTGATGACAGAGAAGGAATATAACCCACTCCAACAAATAGTTTGGTATACCCCCAATACCAATTCAACAACAATCTGATTGGAAGCTGTATTGTTCATGGTGGTGGTTTTGCTAGTATTTTTTATTTATTTTTATTTTATTTTTATTTTTATTTTACATTTATTGACCGGGCTAGTCCAACTGGATACATGTCCATTTTCAGTAGAGGCCCAGGGAGAAAAGCTCCAGGAAAACATGCATAAATTAAAAAAGTAAAAAAAAAAGAAGTAGCCATTGTTTCAAAAATGAATTAAAAACTCAAAAATATTTTTTCCAAAAGATATGTATAATTATACTACTCAAAGTGACAATAATAATATTTAAGTAACATAGATTTATATGCAGAACATAGTATATAGAGGCATTGTAGGGAAGATTGTAGTGGATGTAGTCTGAAAAAAAGATTTAAGGAAGAAAGTTAGTCAGGGTTGGTACAGGAGCATAACCGGTGGTTATTGAGATATAGTTTTAGATTCCTTTTAAAAAGTGGGAGGCAGGTCTGAGATGTAAGGTCATGTGATAGTTGATTCCATACTTTTCCAACAGAGTTAGAGAACAAGGAGTCACCTGCTGAGTTTTTTGATTTGGTAGTGTTAATCAACATTTTGTTTGAGGAGCGTAGAATCTTGAGGTTATTATATGGTATAATGAGGGTAGAGAGTATTGGAGCATTGCTGGGTTGATACAGGGTTTTATGGGCTATTGTAAGTTGGTGAAATCGAAGCTGGTTAAGAAATTCTAACCAGCCTAATTGTTTTAGATTCATACAGTGGTGAGTTCTGAAAGGAGAGGTTGTAGCAAATCTAGCAATATTATTATATGATATAGCTAGTTTGCTGAGGTTATTTTTAAAGAGGTTGGTGTATATGGGAGAAGCATAGAATAGGGTTGAGATTAAGTTGGCTATAGCGGTCCTAGCTGCTGGTGTAAGAAAAGGTTTGATTCTGTAGAGGGATCCTAGTTTTCTGTTAACTGATTTTATTGTGGTATTTATGTGAGTATCAAAGTTTAGGTTATTGTCAATTGTAATTCCTAAGAGTTTGATGGTAGGGTCAGGAGAAATAAGAGTACCATTGTTGGATGTGAGAGTGATATGTAGAGGGGTGGACTTTTGGGTAGGTGTGAAGAGTAAAAGTTTAGTGTTTTTGGGGTTGAGAAGGAGACAGTGGTTAGAGAACCATTGTTCTACAGTGTTGAAAGCTTTTTGTGTAAGAAACTGAAGTTCGGCCTGGGATGCAGCTGAACAGATTATAGTAGAGTCATCTGCATATTGAATGCAGGTAGAGAGTGGAATGGCTAGATGAAGGTCATTGATATAAATGGAAAACAGGAGTGGGCCTAGTATGGAGCCCTGTGGAACAGCTAGTGAGATAGGAAGGTGATTCGGTAGTTTATTTTGCCAGAGTACAGCCTGTTGTCTGTTTTCAAGGTAAGATGTGAACCAATTCATAGATAAAGGGTCAAGTGAAAGGGACTTCAGTATGTGTAGAAGGAGTTGGTGATTAACCATGTCAAAGGCTTTAGATAAATCAACAAAGAATGCAGAAGAAAGAATATTATTGTTGCGCTTTTGTTGATACAGTTAGTGAAGGATAACAAGGCAGTGGTGGTACTATGGAATGGCCGGAAACCATGTTGACCGTTAGCTAGTAGATTGTGATGGAGAAGGTCGTTAAGTAGTTATTTGTGAATACACTTCTCCATTATTTTTGCAAGTGGAGAGAGTAGAGAAAGTTGGAAAAGTCATTGGAGTTCCTGCCTTTATGTAGTGGGATGATATTTGAAATTTTCCAGATAGACGGGATAGTACCTTCTTTTATGGTTCTATTCATCCGTATGGAGATGGGATAAGCAATAGCTTTAGCTCCTTTTTGCAGGAATACTGCTGGGAGTTTGTCAGCTGAGGGAGTGTTTGGTTTTAGCTTTTGGATTAGGGAGTAGATGTAGGATGTGGGTACTGGTTCTAAATGGAATAATGGGGGGAGGGATGGCAGTGGGAGTAGGCAGATTAGAGGTGTAAGGGGACAGATGGTTTGCAAGATTTTGGATAGTATCAGTGAAGAAAGAGTTGAAGGCATTGGCTGTTTGTATTGGATAGTCAGGGTTGGAGCCTAGAGGGTTAGGGGTGATAGTTTCACTTGGGTATAGAAGTTTGTTAATACTAGTCCAAAATTTGTGTGGTTCCTTGAGGGAGGATTGTTGTAGTTGGAGATAATAGTTCTTTTTATCTAGTAGGATGTTTTTTTTTTTTTGTAATATTTCTATGTTGTCTAAAGGTTTGGTGATCAGTAGTATTCTTTGTAGTACGCCACTGGTTTCTGCAAAGGATTAGTTTTCTAGTATTATTTGAGAGCCAAGGGGCTGGTTTAGTTTTAATTCTAATAGAGCGTGTTGGGGCATGATCGTCTAGGATTGTTAAGAAAGTGGTGTTAAAGTATTCAACTGCTTTATTTATAGGGAAAGTTTTTAGAGGTGCCCAATTGTATTGTTTAAGTTCTATTTGGAACAGCTCGGGGTTAAAACATTTTTTGGTGCGGACTGTTCTAATAGTGCTAGGATGGTTAGGCTAGTTTTATGTCTGATGATATATATCAGTGAATGGTCACTTAGGTCATCTGGAAGGGTTCCTGTTGTATAAGTTTGATGTGGACTGTTAGTGAGTATCCAATCCAAGGTACTTTCTTTATTGTTAAGTTTATTTATTCTGGTGGGGGAGTTTATAGCTTGTGAGAAACCATACAGGTTAATAAGGGTGGTGGGGTTAGTGCTGCTACATGAATTCCAATCTATATTAAAGTCTCCTAGGACTATGGTTTCTTGAGGGAGGTTAGTAGAAAGCCAGTTTAGAATGTATTCAAGTATACTATTGTTATTTCCTGGGGGAAGATAGGAGCAGATGATGTTTATGGCTTTGCCTGTGTTAAGCTGGAGTTTAGAGATAATTATTTCGGCACTATTATCTAAAGGTAGGGTAGGATTTACAGTGTTAACTTGTAATTCTGCTTTGTAGAGAATTGCTACCCCTCCACCTTTATTGATTGTGCGGTCAAGTCGAATGATGCTATAACCTGGGGGGGGGGGTGATTTCATTGTCTTTTATTGTGGGTTTAAGCCATGTTTCTGATAAACAAAGAATGTCAAACTGGTGGACATCTAGAAGGGCATGAACTTGAGCTATTTTATTGCAGAAATATATACTAAAAACATTAGTAAATCTAACTTTATGTTTATTTTATTGTTGACCATTAGAAGAACTTACATCAATCCTTTAGCCTGGTCTATTCTCAAAAAATCTTTAGTTGTTATCTTTAAGAATGCATGAAGGGTAGCTGTCATATTTGAGTCATGATTCGGTGTCTGACAGGCTTTAAAGTCCCTCCTACATCACTCAGTCTTCCATTAGAGTTTATTTGTTGCTTAAAGTATTCATGTATAATAAGACCACTTTAGCATCTTTATGGGTGGCTCATTCCAAGACTGGACGTTTATATCACCATCTAAGTGACAACTTCAGAGTAACAATCTAGAGGAGTATCAGATCCAAGGTTCACCTTGATATCACAAATTCTGAGAAGTTTATAGGTTAAGAGGTACTACTAATGCCTGATTCATTTTATTATAAAAAGGTGTGCTGAGTAAGTATTTTCCTTAGTTCCTCTAGAATTACACCACCTGAGCCACCTTCTCTTGGAGCCAGTACTTACATAGGATGGAGGGCCCTCCATTTGTTGTTTCACGAGAGACAGTATTGTCTTATTCAGATCTGGGCAGACCATGGACTGATACAGATTTGTTTCACGATCAAGAGAATATATAACTGATCTGTGTTAATAATTATTCAGAATTTCCAAAAGTTGTGAAGTTGACTGATACTGTGAGTCAGATTATAATTGTTGTATCAAAAGTTATATACTTAATGCATTGCTTTGCAGAATCACTTGTGATAGATAAAGGTCCACAATATTAAAAACTGCAGTCTAGATGTAAATCCAATAACCACTTAGAAACAAGTTGTTTAGCACTTTCATTCACAATTTATTTAGTGAACTTCTTCAGAAAAAAATCTGTCTAACCCTTACTTCATTTTATATCGAATCTTACAGGAAATGACCTCATATGTCAACCATATTATTTTATATACATAAAAATGAATTTCCTAACTTGTATTTAAAAATACGTATATATACATGCACTCATATTGTTAGTATAGCTGAACCATTTTTTTGCACATTTTGTATGTGTTATCTATTCTTTAAAAAACATTTAAGATTGATGGACTCATTCAGTCCTGGTACATCATCAGCTCCAAGCTACAACTGCCAAAAAGCTTCTTTGCATTCCAAAATATTGTTCAAGTCACCTCCAAATATAATTTTATCTATCTTATCTATAACAAAAAACTCAATCTTTTTAAAATCTACACATGTAGAAGCATGCTTTGCCAAAGAGTTCGTAAAATCCTTATTTCAATAGCCAAATTGTGCTGATAAATTCTCCTCTTTAAAACTCTTAAAGTTTTTCCTATGTAGTAATGATTACAGGAAACACAATTTGCAATATAAACTACAAACTCTGTGTTACAGTTGTAGTAGTCTTTTGCCCAGAATGATTAATTCAAATGTCTTAATGAAGGAACTATTACTAATGAATCTACATTGTTTGCAGTTTTTGCAAGCATATGTGCCTTTTTTGGTACTGACTAACCTGGAATTGCTATCTTCTTTTTTTGTTGCCTAATTCTAATATAGACTTAAGGTTACATTCTCTCTTAAAAGTAAATTTTGGTCTAATACCTACTGAAGCAGCCAAATCCTTATTACCCAATAAAATTCTCCAGTTGTTCTCAATTATTTCCTTGACAAACCACATTTCATTGACTATAGGTAAAGGAAATACTGTCATAAAATTGGTCGCGTCAGTGGTAGCTACCTCTGATGTTGAGCCTATACAAATATCTTTAGATAACAGAATAGGTGAAGCCACTCCTTTTCGTAACACCATAACCATTTCTCTATCATTTTCATCCAGTCTAATGTATATCCTCTGGACAAAAATAAGGTCCTTAAAAAAGAAAGTTCACCACTGAATGTGTTATCATCTGTAGTTAGTCTGCTGAGTCTTATTATCTGACCCTTGACAACACCCCTTTTCATGTGTATTGGATGTAGACTATCCCTATGCAAATACTGATTAGCAAAAACAGGTTTTCTGAATATTTTGCTGGAGAAAGTATTTCTTTCTTTGTCAATACTTAAATGTAAATCTAGATATGAAATGGATGTACCAAATCCACTCACTTTGAATTCCAAAAAGTCAGTAGTAGAATTAAGATCCTCCACCATTTCCATAAACTCATTGTATGCCCCTGTCCATAAAAAAAATTCATCAATGTATCTGTAATAAACTTGTATTTTGGGGTAACTAGAATGTCTAGTTAGAAATTTTAACTCCCAATTAGCCATGACCAAATTTGTAAAAGCGGGGGCTACCCTTGCCCCCATGGCCACTCCTGAGATCTGTTTGTATAAACTTTTGTTGAATCTGAAAAAAAATATTGTCTAATACTAGATTCATTAGACTGCAAATGGTGTTAACTTTGGTACTAGCAAATTCTGTATGTTGTCAGATATTCCCTAAGATATTCAACACCTTCTTGTTGGTTTATAGAGGTGTACAATGACCTAACGTCTAAAGTACCAAAACTAATGACATCTAAACTGACATTCAAATTTCTAAGATTTTCTAACAAATGCCACGAATCTCTTAAATAAAATTTGGATTTTTGAACAACTGGATTAAGAACATGATCTAACCAAGCATAAATGTTTCCAGTTTTAGAATGTCTCGCTGAAATAATTGGCCTAAATGGTGGAAGTCTTTGATTCATCTGTATTTTAGGAATTCCAAAAAAAGATGCCATTTTTGGATGTTCAACCAACAAATAGTTGTAACTCTCATAGTCAAATTCATCCTGACTGTACATATCAAAAAGAGCTACATCTATCTTTTTGAAACTATCTTTAACTTCACTTATGTTGACCTTTTGGTATGTACTTGTGTCTTCTAACATTTTCATCAAGGAATTTTCATAATCATTATTGTTCATGACCACTAAGTTTGTTAAATTTATCTGTTTACCCTGTTCCTGAGAGTGGTCAGAGTGTCTCTCTTAAATCAAACTCTCAGGAAGAACTTATCACGACTATCATAAGGATAGTCAAAGAAAATGGTTCAGATATACTAACAATATGAGTGCATGTATATATACGTATTTTTTAAATACAAGTTAGGAAATTCATTTTTATGTACATAAAATAATATGGTTGACATATAAGGTCATTTCCTGTAAGATTCGATATAATAGGAAGTAAGGGTTAGACAGATTTTTTTCTGAAGAAGTTCACTAAATAAATTGTGAATGAAAGCACTAAACAACTTGTTTCTAAGTGGTTATTGGATTTACATCTAGACTGCAGTTTTTAGTTTTCTTGGTTTCTTCGTAAAGGTCCACAATATGCTATTTGAGCATTGTCAAGTCAAATAGAATTTAAGTATATAACTTGCAATCAATACTATGTATTCTCCAATGTTCAAGTCGAGCATGAGAGGAAAGTACACACTGTAAAGTCAGTCATGTGCAAGACAGACTAAAACAGAACCTGCTAAAATGAAGATTCCATGGATTGGATTAAGACTCTCTGTGATTGGAAGTAAAGCGGTTTATGTGACAGTATAGAAGAACTGCTGTGAGAAACAACTGATAGCAGTTGCTTTGAAAAAAACATGAGCAGCCAAGTTTAAGTTATGCAAACTTCAAATAATATTTTTTTAGTTTGTTCTTGGACCTTAGTCTTGTAGCTTCATTTGAGTTTTGGGAAGATTTTATATTACTGGAAGATTTTAGCATTGTTTATACATTGTACTACACTTCTGTCTCCATAAGTAGAATTGCTTGTAAGAATTAGCAGTTTGTATTTTGACCCCTGCCTGGGTCTTAAATCTGTACTTTCATGTACAGTTGTGGCAGAGCCGTGGACTACTGCCAAACTTGAGCCTTATTTGGTCATTTATTACATCATTTTTCTCATAAACAGCATTACTTCTAAATGTCATCATAGTTTGGTACCTTAATCTGTGGTGGGATTGCAACAGCGGCTGTATTGCGAGTTCCACTTCAATATTTGTGAGTCAGTACTTTACTAGATCCAGTTTTGCTGTTAGAATCTTATATTCTGCTTATTATTTACCTGCTTAAAGATGCATTTCAATTCCTTTTGGTTTACTTTGTTACCATTTCCCCCACATTTTTTCAGTGCCCCAGCCCCCATTGGGACATTAAGCTAAAGATTCTGAGTTTCTAATCATAGGACTAGTACTCCAACATGGGAAGACATTGCCCTTACCTAGGAAAGTCTGCTTCTTGTAGATAGCTTTTCCCTAATCATTCCACCCTTTTGCTGTTGTGGTTTTAAAAGGTTATGTCTCGGCCTTCTACCCCTTATGGTGATCTTACTTCTACAGTTCCTCCCACCCCTCTTTCATTGCTATTGTCTGTTGTGTAAGCTATTTAAGTACTTTTCTCACCCACCATTTTCCATATATTCATAATGCTAAGTGACTACCCAGCAAACCAGTATTGCTCTTGGGTAAATTTTATCTATAAAACTACCATTAGAACTGAAACCTGTAACCAAGAGTGACTAAAACAAAGTAATTGCATGGAGACATGTTTAGAGAAAATTTTAGTTTGCACATTAAACAGCACTAGTATCAAACCTTAGCGCAATCTAACCTAGTCTATTTCTCTGCCCCATAGACCACCCAAGGGCACCTCTGTATAACCCTGTCTGTAACCTACAGTAGTCATCCCAAATATAGGTCCTCACAACATCAATATGCAATTTTCAGCTATCTCTGTAGCCAGCTTGGTAGATATGGGCATCCTGAGACAATGCAGCAGACAACCATTTGATCCTTAAAGAAACAAACTCAGTATGCCAGAGATGTACATACACAATTTAACCGCAGGCAAAAATCTTGCATACAAACAAGGTTTTTAAGAAAACACACACACAACATGCACTGCACATAGTGTCCACCACATGGGTCTATTTTGTCATTTCGAATTGCTATATGGTCAATTGCACATGATCGAGACCAGCAATTCAAAGTTACAAAGCACTGAAAGTTTACGTAATCAAATTTCACATTGCCGAATACCATGATAACTTCTAATGTGTACGTTTTTAAATAGTGTAATATCCCTTTAAATCTGTGTAGTTTCTGTTTAAGGAAAATTGCAGAAGTTAAGTTTAATGGGGCTGGAAATACTTACTCATTGAATGAAAAAAGCTATGCAAAAAAAGTAGGAAATTTCTTATATGAAGTTATGTTATTGCTATAGTCTGTTTAGTTAATATTATTGTTGTTTATTAAAGAATTATTTCTTTATTCGTGATTTTTAAAAGTGTTGCAGTGTACAAGTAGGTAAAGTGGAGAGGAATTACTGAACACAATCAGTAGAGTTTTAGAATATATAATTGTGGAATTAGTGTAGTATAGTTTATAAAGTGTTTATTGTACATCATAAACTTTTGATTTGCATGGGTATGATGACTAAATTGTTGAGTTTACTCACACACATGGAACAGGGGTTTGAATTTCCCTCCACCTAGTCACATGATTGCTAGACAAGCATTGAAAGGTTGCCTGCATAGTGGTGGATTACACCGGTATGAGTAGTGATTATCATATACCTAGTATTTACCATCCTCCATTACATCCAACAATAGCACTTTTGATCAACTATGTGAGTTGGATTTATGTCACGTTTTGGGTGACTCCCATTTACAGGCTACCCACCCTTTAAAAACAGTAAAGAGGAACAATTTTCAGTGGAGTCTGTGCAGTTTGCCAGTTAGAATCATGCAACATGACAAGGGTGGGGGTTTAGCAGTAATGAGTAATGAAGATTACATCACCAGGATGACTGAAATAGTTTCCACTGACATAACAAGAAACAAGCTTAAAGTAGGCTACTCTAGGATTAGGTCTTATATTCAAGACATGTTTATTGAAGCAAGAACAGACATTGAATTATATAATTATCTCACCATGCCGGCCCCCAGCATTCCCATTTTATTCAGAATCCCTAAGGTCCATAAGGACCTACACAATCCTCCTATGCACCCACTAGTGAATGCAAGGAACAGCATTACATACGCTAGTGCTAAAGTGGTTGATAATATTTTGAAAAAAATATGTCAAAAATGAAACCCAGATCTCCAAGGATTTGTGGTCCTTCTTGGAGAACATCAGCAAAATACCTTTTAGAGAGGAGTATAATTTCCTCACAGTTGATGTTAAGGATCTTTACTCTTCTATTCCTCATTTAGAAGCAGTGGAGTGGGTGGCCTTTATGATGAGAGTAAAAGGGGCCTCATTCAGAAATCCAACTCATAGGGGAGCTATTAGATATAAACCTGTCCCATAACTATGTGACCTTTGATAATAAATATTTTCTTCAGAAGATAGGTGTGGCCATGGGCTCCCCATGTGGAACTAGTTTTGCTAACCTGGTCATGGCATACTGGGAGAGGGAGTTTGTCATGGCCAACCCTAACATCCAGGAAAAAATGTTATTTTATACACGTTTCCTGGATGATATTTTTATTATTCTAAAGGGAGACACAGAAGTAGCCCAGGAGTTAGTTAAATTCTTTAACTCAACGACTAGGTTTCTTAAATTTACTTTGTGCTTTGCTGTAGACAGAATATCCTATCTTGACGTACACTTGATTAAAGACTGTATCAACAAGTGTTACTTGGCTAAAATATTCTGTAAGGAAACTTATTCTAACACTTTCCTTCAGTTCTCCAGTTGCCATCCGTTTTCATAGGGAAAATCTGTGGTTAAGGGGCAACTGGTTAGGGCTGTGCGAATGGTCACTACAGACACAGACTTGAGGAACAAACTCCAGGGTTACCCCACTATAGTTTATGAATGGGCACCCAATCTAAAACAGTTACTGGAGAGGAAACCGAGGAAAGTAGGAAGTTTATTAGTTATGTCTAAGTGTAACATGTGTCGGTATTGTAAACACATGGAGACAGGACACACCTTTGAGGTGAGGTGTAGGAGGTACAAAATAGGGGGTAAATTCAACTGTCCGAGTAAACAGGTGGTTTATCTAACAAGGTGTTCCCACTGTCTGATCTTCTATATTGGAAAGACCGACAGAAAATTGCGAGAACGAGTGTATGAACACATACACTCCACAGGGAGACGTAAAGGAGAGAATGCCCTTGCGAGACACATAATGGACCACCCATCCCATAGTTTTATCTTTCGAGTTATAGATCAAGTCCCTATGGATAATAGGGGGGGCCCTGAGTCTTTGACTAGATGCTTGTCACTACCCAGGCATCAATGAATTGAGTTCCATCATGTGCATTTTGAGACTGAGAAGTTTGAGTAGGTAAATAGTAATAATTTTCAAACATACAGTTTCTTTTGCACAGTGATGTGAGAGGATGATTTTGCTTCATTAAAGTTTATCATAAATTAATATAATTCATTATATTAATTACAAATATTATTTTTTATAGTAGAGTTTTTCATATTAAAACATTAGGACTATGTAATATTGTTTAAACATATACATACACATGACTTTTATGGGTTTACCAATTTTTAATGTGTGATTTGATTTTTTGACTTTTTAGTTTTTAATTTGTGATAAATTGTGCTATGTCCACAAAGCAACGTGTTAAGTGAATTAGGCACATTGCTTTGTTTTATTCATTTACTTATTCATTTTATTGATGCTTAAATGTTTTTAAAGTAGGATATATTTATTGAGTGGTTTGCTGTTGCTATCTGGCACTATGAAATTGTAACAAAAAGAATGTACCACTTTAAAAGTTTGTAAAGCTAGGGAGGGGCTTGTGAGTGTTCCACTATGCAGACAACCTTTCAATGCTTGTCTAGCAATCATGTGACTAGGTGGGGGGAAATTCAAACCCCTGTTTCCTGTGTAGGCTTTTTTCTGAGTTGATTTATTCAATTCATCGAAAAGCTGTTTTACGTGCTTAAATTCTATGTTATAGTATATTAAATGCACTTTGGATTTATTCGACTTGTGTATGGTGTTGGTGTACTACTGGTCGGCTTGCCTGAGAGGATTCCATGTGTGTGAGTTTACAGAAGTTTATCGTTCTTTCTTGAGTTTGTGTTTTAAATTGTTGAGTTTGTAAGAGTACATTTAAATGGGTATGTTTTAGTGGGTGCCATGGGTGGAATTTCCGTTTTCCTCAATGTAGTGCAATCTTGGGGTTGGTATGTTTAAGTAGCAGGGGGTGTGTGTATGGGGGGTACACCCCCCCTGCAAAATCGTAAAAATGTCATTGTTTTGGGGTTTGAGTATGTGGTGGTTCGGCATTTTGTTTTTCGATATTTTGAGGTTTGGAGTTTAGTAGTTTAAGTGTTTTGACCTTTCATGTTTTTGGTCTTGATTTAATGAAATTCGATCATGTGTCACTTTGAAGTTTCAAAGCAGACCCCATCACACACACAGATCAACTTATGCTGAAGTACTAAAAAGCAATCTTCCCAAACCTCAAAGTCCTCCTAAGCCTGTATCAGGGAATGCCTATCCTCAGCAATTTCTAAAGCACTGAACAAAAGCAACACCAAACACCACACATATGCTTACACATAGTGGAGCTCCAAGAGCAAAGCCCATAAGGAAGCAAACACATTACCCAGGATTCTTGTCATAGGTGACTCCATTTTATGATACACAGATACCTCACTCACCAGACTGAGCAAGGAGATGATAATGATCAGTTGCTTATCTGGAGTCAGGATCCACCAAGTTATGCATGCACGCAAGTTACTACACCACAGGTACCAGTAAGATTCTATCATAGTCCATGTGGGCATTAATAATCTGAGATGTATCTCCCTAGACTATATGAAGAGACATTTGTGATCACTCTATGTTTCTCAGACAGGTATGTGCCTTACACTGAGCAGCATTCTACCTTCACTGAGAATGAAGGTACCTCAGGTACCTAAAGGCTCTATACTGGGATGACTCATATTTAGCATATTCTTCTTGGAGGTGAAGGCTAATATCAAGGGCCTTTGGCTGACCACATTCACAGATTACTTCAAATTGGGAGCTATCACAGATTCTCCCCAAGACACAAACATCTTACAAGAGGGTTTAATACAGACAAATGACTGGTGCCAAAGTCATAGATTAAAACTACCTTTTTGGAAAACTGATAGCCGGGCTAATTACTACATCAGTAAGATACCTCTAAGAGTTCACCTGGTCATCAAGGATCTGGCAACATACTGTATGTTATATGTAGACAGTAATCTGGCCTTTGACCAACATGTAACCAAGGCAGTAAAACATAATTCTATGTTGCCCAACGTATAAGTAAGGGCATGGCATCTAGATCTAAGGAAGTCATAGCCCCTCTTTATTCAGCCCTTATCAGACCCATCATTGAGTAAAATGCCCCTTTCAGCATACTTATTCAACAGTCGGAATGTCCACAGAGTTTTTTTACCAGGAGAGTCTAGGCCATTGTCCTATACAGATTGCCTTGAAGCCCTATCTCTTTACTTGGTCTCCTATAAGTTACTAAAATGTGATCTATTCCTGACATACAAGCCATCCTCTGGTCCATCTCTGATGGACTTTTTGCACATCTAGAAAACAAATAGCATCAGAACTACTAGATCCAAGGATTTAAATTTTGCATATGACATAAATAGGACATATTAGTGAGACAGTTAGGTATCTCAGAGGATTTCCATGCTCTGGAACAGGCTCCCCATCCATGTGAAATAGAGTCCATTCATAACCTTGACCAATGGATGGAAAATTGGAAATTCATTATGGGTCTAACCCCCGTGTCTCTGATAGACAGAGGAGACAGTAACTATGCCAAAAATAACATAAGCCCTGCAACATACATAACATTTAGAAACTTCCTAACTAACATACTTCCTCCTAGTAAATGCTCATGATACATAGGGATACAAGTGGGTTGGATTGCCCGGCTAGGCTTATAAAGGCCCTGGTGGTCACTAGCTTAGTATTTACCTATGAACCTCTAAAGTGCTGAGGAAACACAGGAGACACCTACTTAAG
The DNA here is from genome assembly GCF_019279795.1 of Protopterus annectens. NCBI lineage: Eukaryota > Metazoa > Chordata > Ceratodontiformes > Protopteridae > Protopterus > Protopterus annectens. Next base: position 1,202,157,904 of record NC_056747.1, on the reverse strand, counting down.
GCAAATATGTTTCAGAATAACTGTTGGAGAAAAATTGACATATTTCTATGTTTGCTGAAGTGTCTAGAGGAGTGTATGGATAGAAGCCTAAACAGATGTCCCATGACATGGTCTCCAGATCAGAATGTCAGCCAGAATTGTCACAAGAGTCACTGAGAGATAAGTCACCAAGTCCATCATCTGCTATAGTGACCGTGGATGGGTATGTGTCCCTATTTTCAAAGTGTTTTAGATATGTACGACGTATAAACTTGTAGGTGATATGTGGTGAGAGTTCTAGAACTTGTACTGACTAAAATAATAAAGTAATGTAGTTTGTTAATTCATAACAAAGTATTAAACCATTTCCTAACACAGCAAATCAGTCTATTGAACACTGAAAGTAATGAAACTATACACATATGTGCTACTGGCAAAGATCTACTCTTTCTTCTCAAGTATTTGGCCATTGAAAAAGAGGAAACCAGATAAGCTACTCCATCCTGTGAAGTTCAATGTTTTTTATAGAGTGCCAGTGCGTGAATCATGTGGTCTAGATTCTTGTCCACTGTTGCACAATCTGTTGAGTATGTCTGAATAGCTAGAAGCACTTTGTACCTGTTGACTTCATTTTTTATTCCACCACCAAATGTTACTTACAGTGGTGGAACTGCATTTGAAAGAATATATAGAAGTATACTGAGTTGGCCTGCTGGATTTGTGGGATCTCATGCTATCTTAATTAATAAAAGAAGCACATATTTTCAGGAAGGCAACAGGTCTGCAGGAGTGCTCAAGTAGAGGGTGGTGAACAAAGAGAAAGTACTCCAAGCATGTGTCAAATTAAATAGCAAAACACAGACATCCAAACATAACTTCAGATGTGACAGGAGAAATGACATATTTCAGGTTTCATATATAAGAACCTGTAATGGTACACTAACTGGGCAAACCTGGTGTGTATCTATATTGCCAAGTCCTTAATTCGACCGTTATTTTTGAAGTTGTTACCTTTCTTTTTTGTTGCTTCAAAGTGCTTTTTCTTTATCTTTAAATTACATCCTCCTTTTCTGTGCACATCTTTTCTGAGAATGCACACACTATAGGAAGACAATCTTCACTTGTCTATAGATTCATAGCTATTTCTGCTCAAAATGAGTCCATGCATAGATATTTATGAGTTTCATCAGATTTCTCTTCCACTTCTGTGTGAACTATCTGATGTTCATAGGTGAGTACTAGTCTAGCTGCCCCTGTGGGCTATTGTAACCCTAGCCAATTTCCCTCCTAAAGGTGATAATCAAACCCTGTATTTTATGTCTGTGAGGCCAATGCCTTAACCGTTATAACAACCCCCAACCCCTCTTATACCAACTCACAACTCTCTCCGTATGATGCAACGCATCAATGTGTTAGTAGTAGTTATCTCTCTTTAGGACAAGATGACTTTCTGAACTTTGTTACTTTTCACCATTGGCTGACTCATTTCCTGCACCTCCTTATCCGCACCTCTGAAACTTCCATGAGACATGATCCTGTTTTTTTTCTCTTTAATGACAATTAAATAAAAATACACCATCAGCAAACATTTACTTAATAACTGACATCTTCCATGTTATTATGCAAGTAATAGTGCTAGACAGGGTTTATCTTATTAGGGTAATAATGCCCTCCCCAGGGGTGTTGTGAGTCCTGACACAGCAGGTGGAGGGCCCCTACATTCCTGAAAATGCGTTATTTCCCCAATAACACACACCCTGTAAAAGAACTGGCTTGGTTATCTTTTAAAGAGTTTTGTATTTTTTTATATTTTTTGATGTACAGCATTTCATCTGCCTAATATTTGAAACTTGCTGTAGAATATGAAATTGTATTTTACATTCAAATATAAATTCTGCAAGTATTTAATGTCTACACACACACACACACACACACACACACACACACACACACACACACACATACACACACACACACTCACATACACACACACACACTTGCCCAGCAGTTAAAGCATTTTTGCTGATGGTATCCACCTCAGATGTCTTATTGCGAACAAATGAATGAAAAAAATCATGAATTGCAAGGCATTGCAATCCCTCCCCCCACTTAACTGTCCCCAGTTTTGCTTTAGAGTGTTTCTCTGTCCCTCATGCAATGTCTGATTTTCTGTTAAATGACTGTGGATTAAAGTCAGTCAATAATGTCAGACCTTTAGTGTTTCATACTTTTTTATTGTTCAACGAATCTGTGTTAATGAACTGTCTGTTGCAGTCTGTGTTCTGTCTCACTTGTTTTCTTACGCTGTCCTTTTCTCTGTCTCTCACATGTATGCAAACACACACACACACACACACACACACACACACACACACACACACACACACACACACACACACACACACACACACACACACAGACACATGCTTTTCTTTCTTACCCTTATGTTTTACGCTTGTTAAACAGCGGCCTTTTTTTCTTTTTACTGTGCATGTTTCATGGCAGCTTAATATGCTGCTATCAAGTAGTGGACTTGTTTTCCAATGGGCATTATCTCTACATTAACACCCTGCTGGAGAACCTTCATTCACCAATCAGGGTGGTGATGGGCAGTTTTCCATTCTCTAAGGCCTCATAATCATACCAATTTTCTTACGAGTTTTACAAGATATTAGAATAAATTTGCCCTTTTGCCAAGGCCACAAAATATATGCTGCTGAATAAAATATTGTCTAGGTTTTTGCTTGTCTGCTTCCTGCAACTAGACAGTTTGCTTAGTTTTCAAAATGTTTGACAAATTGTGGGATATGGCTTCAGAGAACATGAGTTTGAATTCCACTTAAGGAGAATTTGAGGTAGAAAAGAAAATGGAATTTCTACATTTTTGATGAATCCTAGGTCAGGTGCCTTTTCATAACACACACTTTTCAATCTGTATTTATAGTGAGTGCACACTTCCCTTCTGACAGCCATTTCTGCTTATTTGATGCTCATACATTTTTAATGCTAGTAGGTTGAGCCATCCTTCTCTGGTATTATCCTTAATGATCTCTGGTGGAAATACTGAGCTACCACCTCTGATTCAGACCAGATGGTTCTCACTCCAAACCTGTTATACATTGCCAGCATATTGAAGACATATTGCCATATACTGAGTCATATTAGTTTTGGCCACCAGTGGCTCCAATAAGACTAGTGCGAAGGTCAGTTTTTAAAATCTCCAGGCATCAGTCACTACATGAAAAGAAACATCGAAGAGCTCTCAAATCATGTGGCCCAGGCAGGTATAACTCTAGCCCTGAGTTGCATCCTGCCTTCGCCCAGAATGATACCACAGTATAAGGACAAAATGATTTACTTCATCAATTGGCTAAGCTTCTGGTGTCATTCAAAGGAGATCCAGTATCTGTCTGCCTGGGAAGACATGATTGACAAACCACTATGCTTTGCCAGAGATGGTCTGCACCTGTCACCCCTGGGATTCAGGTTACTGGCTAAAGCTCTTGCCACCCCTATAGTGCCTTTTTTAGGCAAGATTAAAAGGACAAAATCACCACTTTAACAGATACAAGCATGCAAAATCTGAAGGTAATGGTACTCAATGCTAGAAGTCTAAACCTCATTGCACTCTCTCGAGGCACTCCTAAAAATGTAGAACATTGATATCTGTGCAGTAACTGAAACCTGGTTCAAGGCTCCAGAGAGCAACCCTGCAATACCAGGCTACAGCTCTTACCACACTTTTTGGCCACCAAACCAAGACTGAAACACTAAAGGTGGAGGAGTGTCCATATTCACCAAGGATATTCACACTGCCAGGCTAGTTGCCCAAGCCCAACACAATGCATCTGAAATTCTTCAGGTGCAACTAACACTAGGTAAGACTGCAATCCAAATTGTAGCTTGCTACAGATCCACCATGCCCCAAGATTTTCACTACACCTTTCTAAACATACAGGAAAATATTAAGATACAATCAAACACTTTAAAACTGAGTGATTTCAACTATCCTGCCATTAACTGGGAAAACTACTCAGGTATTAACAACTTTTCCCAACGGTTCTAAGAATTCATAAATTCCAATGCCCTGGATCAACTAATCCATTGTCCCACCAGGGACTCCAATATCCTAGATCTGGTCATTACCAACATGGGACATAGATGCTCCACACTAGTGGTCACCCCCTCATTGGTCAGGTCTGACCATAAGCAAATCACCCTTGACATCCACATCCCACCCCCACGCCCCAGTAAGGAAACTTCCATATAAAACTTCTCCAAAGCCAACTTAATGCTACTCAAGTCCGAAGTGACAAACTTCATGACACCCATGCAGATGGGAGCTGAAAGTTCGACTGCTGAATCCTACACTACGGCACTGTATGAGCACATCCACTCATGCATGAATTGTGCCATCCCAAATAGAACCAAGATGCTGTCCTCCAAAAAAAGGAAGCCAATCTGGTGGTCCCCTGCCATAAACAAACTATACAACAGAAGGAAGAAACTGTTGCAGAAAAGAGGAAAACCTTAGGATGCAAAAAACTCCCTTACCAGCCTCAGTAAGAAGCTGAGATCCCTCCTAAAATCCTCCAAAGCTAGTTATGAAAATAAAATTGCCAAAGATTCCAAAGACAACCACAAGGCATTCTATAGTTATGTCAAGAATCTAAATGGCAATTCTCAGATCTGCTCTGAGCTACAACAGAATGGCATTAAATATACTGATCCCAAGGATATTGCCAATATCTTGGCAGATCGATTTAGTGCCAACTTCACCCCCCTTTCACCCCCTAAAAGGCCCATCTCAATACCAAAAGATTGCTAAATTCCGGTAATCATGGCCACACAGGTAGAAACTGCAATCTCCAAAGCTAAGTATACAGTATCCATGGGACCAGATGACATCCCGGGCTGAGTACTACATGAACTACAAAATGAACTGACACCTTACCTAAGTGTCATGTTTAATCATAGCCTCACCTCAGGCTTTGTGCCCACTGAGTTGCACACAGCTACAGTTATCCCACTCCACAAGGGGGGATCTACCTTGGATCCCGGGACTACCATCCCATCAGTCTAATGAGCCTGGGCATGGAACGCATTATCATGGAACATGTAAACAAAGACATTGGCAACCTTCAAACACTGGACTCCACCCAGTTTGGGTTTGTGAAGGGCCGATCTTGTCTCCTGAACCTGATTGACTTCCTCGAATCAGTCTCCAGAGCTGTGGATGAGGGTAAGGAGGTCCACACAGCCTATCCGGACCTTACCAAGGCCTTCAACACCATCCCCCACTCTGGAATCATAGATAAACTTACTAAGCTGGGCATTAATCCCTACATCACTTGATGCATTGCCAACTAGCTTTCTGACAGAACCCAGACTGTAAAATTAGCCGACACCAAATCCAACTCCAGACAAATGACAAGTGGAGTACCTCAGGGTTCAGTCCTGGGACCGCTCTTGTTTGCAATCTACTTCCCTGAAGTACAGGCCAACACTAAGGGACTCTGGCTAACAAAGTTTGCAGATGACTGCAAACTGGGAGTCATTATTGAATCCCCAAATGATGTGGATATTCTACAAAAGGGCCTTACAGAAACAGATGCTTGGTGCCAGAGACATGGGCTCAGGCTTAATGCCAAGAAATGTATAGTAATCCCCTTTGGGGAAAAAACATGAACCCATGAATTACCACATAGGTGACAGTACACTAAACACCAAAAGTGTGATGAGGCACTTGGGGACACAAGTGGACAGTGGTCTCAACTTCGATAACCACATCGCCACAACAGTCAAGAAATCCTTCGACGTGGCACACCTCATCACTAAGGGCTTTTCATCCAGAAAAAAGGAGGTCATTGTCCCACTGTACTCATCCCTCATTAAACCCATTATAGAGTACAACACCCCATTTGGTATGTACCTCACAAGACATCTGCAACAGCTGAAAAGGTCGCAGAAATACCTCACTAAAAGAATCACAGGCCTAAAGCAGATGCCCTATGCTGACTATCTAAAAAAACTCCAGCTATACTCTGTAGAATATTGTCTACTCAGAGACAATCTCTGCTTAACATACAAGGCCATGTCAAACCCTGAGCTGTTGGAAATGCTCCACTTAAAGAAATCCCAATCCCTCACAGCCACATGCTCCAGTGATCTAAACTTTGTCATCACAATGAACAAAACATGCTGGAGGGATAGGTTCCTGACCCAGAGACTCCCCATACTCTGGAATAGACTGCCCATACATGTCAAGTAGAGTGCCTCCTTGGCCCTCTTCAAAAGGAACCTTGACGACTGGATGGGAGATAGGAAATTCACCCCGCGATCATGTCAGTCACCCTGATAGACAGGGGTCCAGGGAAGTAAATACTGTAGGAAGAAATAGCCAGGGAATTGTTATGGCTGGGCTTGTATAGGCCCTAAGGCCGATAGCCTAGTACCAACCTATGAACCTATGAGATGACCTTGAATCAGACTTCTCAGCCATGGAAATAGTGGTCTGGTGTTATCTCCAGCTGACAACTGACCTGGCGGGTGATGTTACCTCATTTACAGTTATATTATTTTTATCCCATCAAGTAATGGGCACTATCTGTTCTGGGTCTACAACTGGAGAAATCCTTGGATATTTCCAAGTGACACATTCTGTACAGCAGATATAGCTCCTGCTATTAGTATGCTGTTGATGGATAACCATATTTAGCACCATTGCTTATTTCAAATAAAGCTGCATGAGAAAAATATATGACAAATAACACTGTAGTGATACTTTACAGTTTCCTTTTAAGGAAACTTGGCTGTAAGGATGAGGAACACCACCAGTGCCTTTCACCTTATGGGGGCCCTTTTCCAGTCTGCAAAAGAGGAAAATAATTTGTTCATTATGGTTACCAGATTCAACTACTCAGCCCAATACTTTGTTGTAATAAGACCATCAACATAACCCTTGGCTGCATTTCCTTAAAGTTCTCTTGTAGAAGCTCAGATGTAATATTAAAATTGGAATGGATGTCCTTCGGCTAATAGTAATATATGCTTCTGCAAATAGTACAGAAAGGGAAATGTATTCACAATGATAAACTAAATGATTGTTTCTAGTATGAGAATAATAATGTTGAGAGATTAGAATTGTTGGCTGCCTACTGAAATGCAAATGCCGACAAGCTGAAAAAAAGACAAAAAAAACAGCAAATCTTGAAGATTGCTCTGCTTTAAACTTCTTTTTAAAAAGAGGTAACCCCCCCACACCCCTGCATCTCAGACTTAGTATGTGCAAGTCTATTTTTAGGCTATTTGGTCTCTGTGTTTTGGGACTCTGTCTAGCAGGTGTCAACATTTCAAATGCTTAAGGAATTGTCATCAGAGAAAACCTAAAGGTAAAATTCCACATGAGGCTAAAATAATTGATTAAAGTAAGAACAGTTCTGTCTAGGAAAAAGTATGGGACCAACATGTAGGACGGGGAATTTGGCTGCAGGCATAAATTATTTTGCCTATTAATATGATCCTGTAGTAGTAACATCTAGATGTTTGGGAATTTCAGTTACAGACTTTATGGCTGTATTAACTGAAGTTCAAGAAATGAGCACATTTGCAAAAGAAGGAAAAGGTGTTAAAACGTTAACTAGCTGGGGGGCTGATATAAATGAATGGAAATGTGAGTCAGGGAATTTGTGGAACATGTCTTTGTTAACTTTAAGTATTTTGTTCACTGGTTTGAGATAAATGTATAAAATTAAGCTTAAAATGTTTTATAGGAATAAAAACTCATATATAACAAGTGAAAAAATATATAGAGGAAACCATGGAGAAAATGTGAGGATACTTTGCCTAACTGATTCAGAGAGATAATTATCAATATTAACTGAAGAAAAAGTGTATTTATTGTCAGAAAAGCCAATAAATGTAGTTCAGGGTACAAAGCAAAAAGTTTTACTGTTGTTAAGTAAATACGTAGCACAAGAACAGTTTTGTATGTTAAGCATTAAAACTACAGATAGAATTGTAGCTTCTCAGTTACAGATAACGCAGGAAGATGAAAATTATGTTAAAAGTATATATGATAGTAAATAGATAGTAAAGACAGTATGGAAAGTACACAACCTGATATCAGAAGAGAATAAAAGATTAAAAAAAAATAGTGTGTTTGCATAGTAGTAAGCATTAGCCAACTTAAAATGAATGCTATTGCTACACCGGGATAAAATCCTATATACTTTTTATGAAAGCATGGCTTTACAACACTAAAAAGATATTCATGAAGGTGTTAAATGAATCGTTAGAATAAGGGTGACTATGTCTGTGAAGACATTATTAGATTTATTTTTTAAAAACACAAGTAAGAACTTGGTAATTGTACACCAGTATCACTGACAAACACAGATTATAAACTATTTTTGCAAAATTATGCATAAAAGATTAAGTGCAGAGTATGGTTGAAAAAATAAATCCAGCATTTGTGGTGTGAAAGGTAAATGTAGTCAAGGTATGTTAATTGTGATAAAAGAAATTATAGTGATGACTAGAAAAAATAATAAAAGGGTTATAAAAGAGGACTGTTACACTCATGAGATGTTCAAAAGGCTTTTGATACAGTTAGTCATGAGAGCCTATGGGACATTTTGAAATGGCATGGCTTTAGTACTAAATTAGGACATATAATTGAGAGTTTATCAGAATAATTAGGTTCGACCATTAGTGAATGATCAAACTTATAAAAAAATACAAAAGGGAGTAAATCAAGGATGCCTGTTTTTTTTTTTTTTTTTTTGGTATTGTAATGAACATTATTTTTGAAAAATGTGAAACAGTCTGTGATGACACAAGATGGACTGTTTTCCCACTTGTTCAGATTACAATGAGCACAATTCTAAAAGACTTGCTTTTAGTGTAAGTGACCACTTACAATAAGATCAGGCTGAAAGGAGGTATTTTGGAATCTGGTCCGCAGTGTAAGCTTGTTTACAGATAGGCCTTACACCGAAGGAAGTCACTTACACTGAGAGCGGGTCTTTTGGAATCAGGGCAGACTTGCAGTGAGACTATCTCTTTTAGAATCTAACCCATTATGTTTGGCATATGCAAGGAATTTAACTGTTATTAGAAAATCTGATACTTGGATAAACTTTGTCCTTCAAGATTTAGAGCAGAGATAATTTTCAATAGGGCTGCATAAATGTATAGGGTTAAAAATGTTAATACATTTTAAAAAATATCTTTTGTTAGAGATCGTTTTAAATACTATGTGTAAATTTTGCGGGTGAGCCAACAGTGTTGCATCAATGAGATTCAGTATTCTTAGAGGCTCAACTTATACTAAAGAAATGGAATTGTTTTAAGATGTCTTTACATAAGAAAGTATACGTGCTACATACAATGATAGGAATGTTGAGTTATGTTGGGAGCATTTTTTACATTTCCTATGATTAAAGGAAATATCTCTTACAGATTTGTTTGAGTTTTTATGGGGCTCTAGATTAAATTCAGTAAGGAAAAATGCTGTATTTAGTAAAAAAGATGACGGAGGTTTACATATCTTTAATCAAACAGCATATTTATCTTCTTTGCATTTTTTGTGTTCTGTATAAAATATGTGAAATACACTTAGATATTGTAGGACTATTACTTTGGGAACAGTATAAAGAAATTTGGGAAAAATGCCCTCAAATAAAAGAAAGAAAACTTTACCTTGTATAGCTGAAGAGTATGTTCATGAAATGATTTCATGGAAGACTGTTGCTAACTGGCTCACTGACAGAACCCACACTGTGAAAGTAGCAGACTCCAAATCCGACTTCAGACCAGTGACAAGTGGAGTACCACAGGGTTCAGTCCTGGGTCCTCTCCTGTTTGGTATCTACTTCTCTGAAGTACAGGCTAACACAGAAGATCTTTGGCTATC